>NC_133152.1:50636355-50648998 GCF_048418815.1 Hemitrygon akajei
GGTTAGGGTTAGGGTTAGGGTTAGGGTTAGGGTTAGGGTTAGGGTTAGGGTTAGGGTTAGGGTTAGGGTTAGGGTTAGGGTTAGGGTTAGGGTTAGGGTTAGGGTTAGGGTTAGGGTTAGGGTTAGGGTTAGGGTTAGGGTTAGGGTTAGGGTTAGGGTTAGGGTTAGGGTTAGGGTTAGGGTTAGGGTTAGGGTTAGGGTTAGGGTTAGGGTTAGGGTTAGGGTTAGGGTTAGGGTTAGGGTTAGGGTTAGGGTTAGGGTTAGGGTTAGGGTTAGGGTTAGGGTTAGGGTTAGGGTTAGGGTTAGGGTTAGGGTTAGGGTTAGGGTTAGGGTTAGGGTTAGGGTTAGGGTTAGGGTTAGGGTTAGGGTTAGGGTTAGGGTTAGGGTTAGGGTTAGGGTTAGGGTTAGGGTTAGGGTTAGGGTTAGGGTTAGGGTTAGGGTTAGGGTTAGGGTTAGGGTTAGGGTTAGGGTTAGGGTTAGGGTTAGGGTTAGGGTTAGGGTTAGGGTTAGGGTTAGGGTTAGGGTTAGGGTTAGGGTTAGGGTTAGGGTTAGGGTTAGGGGTTAGGGTTAGGGTTAGGGTTAGGGTTAGGGTTAGGGTTAGGGTTAGGGTTAGGGTTAGGGTTAGGGTTAGGGTTAGGGTTAGGGTTAGGGTTAGGGTTAGGGTTAGGGTTAGGGTTAGGGTTAGGGTTAGGGTTAGGGTTAGGGTTAGGGTTAGGGTTAGGGTTAGGGTTAGGGTTAGGGTTAGGGTTAGGGTTAGGGTTAGGGTTAGGGTTAGGGTTAGGGTTAGGGTTAGGGTTAGGGTTAGGGTTAGGGTTAGGGTTAGGGTTAGGGTTAGGGTTAGGGTTAGGGTTAGGGTTAGGGTTAGGGTTAGGGTTAGGGTTAGGGTTAGGGTTAGGGTTAGGGTTAGGGTTAGGGTTAGGGTTAGGGTTAGGGTTAGGGTTAGGGTTAGGGTTAGGGTTAGGGTTAGGGTTAGGGTTAGGGTTAGGGTTAGGGTTAGGGTTAGGGTTAGGGTTAGGGTTAGGGTTAGGGTTAGGGTTAGGGTTAGGGTTAGGGTTAGGGTTAGGGTTAGGGTTAGGGTTAGGGTTAGGGTTAGGGTTAGGGTTAGGGTTAGGGTTAGGGTTAGGGTTAGGGTTAGGGTTAGGGTTAGGGTTAGGGTTAGGGTTAGGGTTAGGGTTAGGGTTAGGGTTAGGGTTAGGGTTAGGGTTAGGGTTAGGGTTAGGGTTAGGGTTAGGGTTAGGGTTAGGGTTAGGGTTAGGGTTAGGGTTAGGGTTAGGGTTAGGGTTAGGGTTAGGGTTAGGGTTAGGGTTAGGGTTAGGGTTAGGGTTAGGGTTAGGGTTAGGGTTAGGGTTAGGGTTAGGGTTAGGGTTAGGGTTAGGGTTAGGGTTAGGGTTAGGGTTAGGGTTAGGGTTAGGGTTAGGGTTAGGGTTAGGGTTAGGGTTAGGGTTAGGGTTAGGGTTAGGGTTAGGGTTAGGGTTAGGGTTAGGGTTAGGGTTAGGGTTAGGGTTAGGGTTAGGGTTAGGGTTAGGGTTAGGGTTAGGGTTAGGGTTAGGGTTAGGGTTAGGGTTAGGGTTAGGGTTAGGGTTAGGGTTAGGGTTAGGGTTAGGGTTAGGGTTAGGGTTAGGGTTAGGGTTAGGGTTAGGGTTAGGGTTAGGGTTAGGGTTAGGGTTAGGGTTAGGGTTAGGGTTAGGGTTAGGGTTAGGGTTAGGGTTAGGGTTAGGGTTAGGGTTAGGGTTAGGGTTAGGGTTAGGGTTAGGGTTAGGGTTAGGGTTAGGGTTAGGGTTAGGGTTAGGGTTAGGGTTAGGGTTAGGGTTAGGGTTAGGGTTAGGGTTAGGGTTAGGGTTAGGGTTAGGGTTAGGGTTAGGGTTAGGGTTAGGGTTAGGGTTAGGGTTAGGGTTAGGGTTAGGGTTAGGGTTAGGGTTAGGGTTAGGGTTAGGGTTAGGGTTAGGGTTAGGGTTAGGGTTAGGGTTAGGGTTAGGGTTAGGGTTAGGGTTAGGGTTAGGGTTAGGGTTAGGGTTAGGGTTAGGGTTAGGGTTAGGGTTAGGGTTAGGGTTAGGGTTAGGGTTAGGGTTAGGGTTAGGGTTAGGGTTAGGGTTAGGGTTAGGGTTAGGGTTAGGGTTAGGGTTAGGGTTAGGGTTAGGGTTAGGGTTAGGGTTAGGGTTAGGGTTAGGGTTAGGGTTAGGGTTAGGGTTAGGGTTAGGGTTAGGGTTAGGGTTAGGGTTAGGGTTAGGGTTAGGGTTAGGGTTAGGGTTAGGGTTAGGGTTAGGGTTAGGGTTAGGGTTAGGGTTAGGGTTAGGGTTAGGGTTAGGGTTAGGGTTAGGGTTAGGGTTAGGGTTAGGGTTAGGGTTAGGGTTAGGGTTAGGGTTAGGGTTAGGGTTAGGGTTAGGGTTAGGGTTAGGGTTAGGGTTAGGGTTAGGGTTAGGGTTAGGGTTAGGGTTAGGGTTAGGGTTAGGGTTAGGGTTAGGGTTAGGGTTAGGGTTAGGGTTAGGGTTAGGGTTAGGGTTAGGGTTAGGGTTAGGGTTAGGGTTAGGGTTAGGGTTAGGGTTAGGGTTAGGGTTAGGGTTAGGGTTAGGGTTAGGGTTAGGGTTAGGGTTAGGGTTAGGGTTAGGGTTAGGGTTAGGGTTAGGGTTAGGGTTAGGGTTAGGGTTAGGGTTAGGGTTAGGGTTAGGGTTAGGGTTAGGGTTAGGGTTAGGGTTAGGGTTAGGGTTAGGGTTAGGGTTAGGGTTAGGGTTAGGGTTAGGGTTAGGGTTAGGGTTAGGGTTAGGGTTAGGGTTAGGGTTAGGGTTAGGGTTAGGGTTAGGGTTAGGGTTAGGGTTAGGGTTAGGGTTAGGGTTAGGGTTAGGGTTAGGGTTAGGGTTAGGGTTAGGGTTAGGGTTAGGGTTAGGGTTAGGGTTAGGGTTAGGGTTAGGGTTAGGGTTAGGGTTAGGGTTAGGGTTAGGGTTAGGGTTAGGGTTAGGGTTAGGGTTAGGGTTAGGGTTAGGGTTAGGGTTAGGGTTAGGGTTAGGGTTAGGGTTAGGGTTAGGGTTAGGGTTAGGGTTAGGGTTAGGGTTAGGGTTAGGGTTAGGGTTAGGGTTAGGGTTAGGGTTAGGGTTAGGGTTAGGGTTAGGGTTAGGGTTAGGGTTAGGGTTAGGGTTAGGGTTAGGGTTAGGGTTAGGGTTAGGGTTAGGGTTAGGGTTAGGGTTAGGGTTAGGGTTAGGGTTAGGGTTAGGGTTAGGGTTAGGGTTAGGGTTAGGGTTAGGGTTAGGGTTAGGGTTAGGGTTAGGGTTAGGGTTAGGGTTAGGGTTAGGGTTAGGGTTAGGGTTAGGGTTAGGGTTAGGGTTAGGGTTAGGGTTAGGGTTAGGGTTAGGGTTAGGGTTAGGGTTAGGGTTAGGGTTAGGGTTAGGGTTAGGGTTAGGGTTAGGGTTAGGGTTAGGGTTAGGGTTAGGGTTAGGGTTAGGGTTAGGGTTAGGGTTAGGGTTAGGGTTAGGGTTAGGGTTAGGGTTAGGGTTAGGGTTAGGGTTAGGGTTAGGGTTAGGGTTAGGGTTAGGGTTAGGGTTAGGGTTAGGGTTAGGGTTAGGGTTAGGGTTAGGGTTAGGGTTAGGGTTAGGGTTAGGGTTAGGGTTAGGGTTAGGGTTAGGGTTAGGGTTAGGGTTAGGGTTAGGGTTAGGGTTAGGGTTAGGGTTAGGGTTAGGGTTAGGGTTAGGGTTAGGGTTAGGGTTAGGGTTAGGGTTAGGGTTAGGGTTAGGGTTAGGGTTAGGGTTAGGGTTAGGGTTAGGGTTAGGGTTAGGGTTAGGGTTAGGGTTAGGGTTAGGGTTAGGGTTAGGGTTAGGGTTAGGGTTAGGGTTAGGGTTAGGGTTAGGGTTAGGGTTAGGGTTAGGGTTAGGGTTAGGGTTAGGGTTAGGGTTAGGGTTAGGGTTAGGGTTAGGGTTAGGGTTAGGGTTAGGGTTAGGGTTAGGGTTAGGGTTAGGGTTAGGGTTAGGGTTAGGGTTAGGGTTAGGGTTAGGGTTAGGGTTAGGGTTAGGGTTAGGGTTAGGGTTAGGGTTAGGGTTAGGGTTAGGGTTAGGGTTAGGGTTAGGGTTAGGGTTAGGGTTAGGGTTAGGGTTAGGGTTAGGGTTAGGGTTAGGGTTAGGGTTAGGGTTAGGGTTAGGGTTAGGGTTAGGGTTAGGGTTAGGGTTAGGGTTAGGGTTAGGGTTAGGGTTAGGGTTAGGGTTAGGGTTAGGGTTAGGGTTAGGGTTAGGGTTAGGGTTAGGGTTAGGGTTAGGGTTAGGGTTAGGGTTAGGGTTAGGGTTAGGGTTAGGGTTAGGGTTAGGGTTAGGGTTAGGGTTAGGGTTAGGGTTAGGGTTAGGGTTAGGGTTAGGGTTAGGGTTAGGGTTAGGGTTAGGGTTAGGGTTAGGGTTAGGGTTAGGGTTAGGGTTAGGGTTAGGGTTAGGGTTAGGGTTAGGGTTAGGGTTAGGGTTAGGGTTAGGGTTAGGGTTAGGGTTAGGGTTAGGGTTAGGGTTAGGGTTAGGGTTAGGGTTAGGGTTAGGGTTAGGGTTAGGGTTAGGGTTAGGGTTAGGGTTAGGGTTAGGGTTAGGGTTAGGGTTAGGGTTAGGGTTAGGGTTAGGGTTAGGGTTAGGGTTAGGGTTAGGGTTAGGGTTAGGGTTAGGGTTAGGGTTAGGGTTAGGGTTAGGGTTAGGGTTAGGGTTAGGGTTAGGGTTAGGGTTAGGGTTAGGGTTAGGGTTAGGGTTAGGGTTAGGGTTAGGGTTAGGGTTAGGGTTAGGGTTAGGGTTAGGGTTAGGGTTAGGGTTAGGGTTAGGGTTAGGGTTAGGGTTAGGGTTAGGGTTAGGGTTAGGGTTAGGGTTAGGGTTAGGGTTAGGGTTAGGGTTAGGGTTAGGGTTAGGGTTAGGGTTAGGGTTAGGGTTAGGGTTAGGGTTAGGGTTAGGGTTAGGGTTAGGGTTAGGGTTAGGGTTAGGGTTAGGGTTAGGGTTAGGGTTAGGGTTAGGGTTAGGGTTAGGGTTAGGGTTAGGGTTAGGGTTAGGGTTAGGGTTAGGGTTAGGGTTAGGGTTAGGGTTAGGGTTAGGGTTAGGGTTAGGGTTAGGGTTAGGGTTAGGGTTAGGGTTAGGGTTAGGGTTAGGGTTAGGGTTAGGGTTAGGGTTAGGGTTAGGGTTAGGGTTAGGGTTAGGGTTAGGGTTAGGGTTAGGGTTAGGGTTAGGGTTAGGGTTAGGGTTAGGGTTAGGGTTAGGGTTAGGGTTAGGGTTAGGGTTAGGGTTAGGGTTAGGGTTAGGGTTAGGGTTAGGGTTAGGGTTAGGGTTAGGGTTAGGGTTAGGGTTAGGGTTAGGGTTAGGGTTAGGGTTAGGGTTAGGGTTAGGGTTAGGGTTAGGGTTAGGGTTAGGGTTAGGGTTAGGGTTAGGGTTAGGGTTAGGGTTAGGGTTAGGGTTAGGGTTAGGGTTAGGGTTAGGGTTAGGGTTAGGGTTAGGGTTAGGGTTAGGGTTAGGGTTAGGGTTAGGGTTAGGGTTAGGGTTAGGGTTAGGGTTAGGGTTAGGGTTAGGGTTAGGGTTAGGGTTAGGGTTAGGGTTAGGGTTAGGGTTAGGGTTAGGGTTAGGGTTAGGGTTAGGGTTAGGGTTAGGGTTAGGGTTAGGGTTAGGGTTAGGGTTAGGGTTAGGGTTAGGGTTAGGGTTAGGGTTAGGGTTAGGGTTAGGGTTAGGGTTAGGGTTAGGGTTAGGGTTAGGGTTAGGGTTAGGGTTAGGGTTAGGGTTAGGGTTAGGGTTAGGGTTAGGGTTAGGGTTAGGGTTAGGGTTAGGGTTAGGGTTAGGGTTAGGGTTAGGGTTAGGGTTAGGGTTAGGGTTAGGGTTAGGGTTAGGGTTAGGGTTAGGGTTAGGGTTAGGGTTAGGGTTAGGGTTAGGGTTAGGGTTAGGGTTAGGGTTAGGGTTAGGGTTAGGGTTAGGGTTAGGGTTAGGGTTAGGGTTAGGGTTAGGGTTAGGGTTAGGGTTAGGGTTAGGGTTAGGGTTAGGGTTAGGGTTAGGGTTAGGGTTAGGGTTAGGGTTAGGGTTAGGGTTAGGGTTAGGGTTAGGGTTAGGGTTAGGGTTAGGGTTAGGGTTAGGGTTAGGGTTAGGGTTAGGGTTAGGGTTAGGGTTAGGGTTAGGGTTAGGGTTAGGGTTAGGGTTAGGGTTAGGGTTAGGGTTAGGGTTAGGGTTAGGGTTAGGGTTAGGGTTAGGGTTAGGGTTAGGGTTAGGGTTAGGGTTAGGGTTAGGGTTAGGGTTAGGGTTAGGGTTAGGGTTAGGGTTAGGGTTAGGGTTAGGGTTAGGGTTAGGGTTAGGGTTAGGGTTAGGGTTAGGGTTAGGGTTAGGGTTAGGGTTAGGGTTAGGGTTAGGGTTAGGGTTAGGGTTAGGGTTAGGGTTAGGGTTAGGGTTAGGGTTAGGGTTAGGGTTAGGGTTAGGGTTAGGGTTAGGGTTAGGGTTAGGGTTAGGGTTAGGGTTAGGGTTAGGGTTAGGGTTAGGGTTAGGGTTAGGGTTAGGGTTAGGGTTAGGGTTAGGGTTAGGGTTAGGGTTAGGGTTAGGGTTAGGGTTAGGGTTAGGGTTAGGGTTAGGGTTAGGGTTAGGGTTAGGGTTAGGGTTAGGGTTAGGGTTAGGGTTAGGGTTAGGGTTAGGGTTAGGGTTAGGGTTAGGGTTAGGGTTAGGGTTAGGGTTAGGGTTAGGGTTAGGGTTAGGGTTAGGGTTAGGGTTAGGGTTAGGGTTAGGGTTAGGGTTAGGGTTAGGGTTAGGGTTAGGGTTAGGGTTAGGGTTAGGGTTAGGGTTAGGGTTAGGGTTAGGGTTAGGGTTAGGGTTAGGGTTAGGGTTAGGGTTAGGGTTAGGGTTAGGGTTAGGGTTAGGGTTAGGGTTAGGGTTAGGGTTAGGGTTAGGGTTAGGGTTAGGGTTAGGGTTAGGGTTAGGGTTAGGGTTAGGGTTAGGGTTAGGGTTAGGGTTAGGGTTAGGGTTAGGGTTAGGGTTAGGGTTAGGGTTAGGGTTAGGGTTAGGGTTAGGGTTAGGGTTAGGGTTAGGGTTAGGGTTAGGGTTAGGGTTAGGGTTAGGGTTAGGGTTAGGGTTAGGGTTAGGGTTAGGGTTAGGGTTAGGGTTAGGGTTAGGGTTAGGGTTAGGGTTAGGGTTAGGGTTAGGGTTAGGGTTAGGGTTAGGGTTAGGGTTAGGGTTAGGGTTAGGGTTAGGGTTAGGGTTAGGGTTAGGGTTAGGGTTAGGGTTAGGGTTAGGGTTAGGGTTAGGGTTAGGGTTAGGGTTAGGGTTAGGGTTAGGGTTAGGGTTAGGGTTAGGGTTAGGGTTAGGGTTAGGGTTAGGGTTAGGGTTAGGGTTAGGGTTAGGGTTAGGGTTAGGGTTAGGGTTAGGGTTAGGGTTAGGGTTAGGGTTAGGGTTAGGGTTAGGGTTAGGGTTAGGGTTAGGGTTAGGGTTAGGGTTAGGGTTAGGGTTAGGGTTAGGGTTAGGGTTAGGGTTAGGGTTAGGGTTAGGGTTAGGGTTAGGGTTAGGGTTAGGGTTAGGGTTAGGGTTAGGGTTAGGGTTAGGGTTAGGGTTAGGGTTAGGGTTAGGGTTAGGGTTAGGGTTAGGGTTAGGGTTAGGGTTAGGGTTAGGGTTAGGGTTAGGGTTAGGGTTAGGGTTAGGGTTAGGGTTAGGGTTAGGGTTAGGGTTAGGGTTAGGGTTAGGGTTAGGGTTAGGGTTAGGGTTAGGGTTAGGGTTAGGGTTAGGGTTAGGGTTAGGGTTAGGGTTAGGGTTAGGGTTAGGGTTAGGGTTAGGGTTAGGGTTAGGGTTAGGGTTAGGGTTAGGGTTAGGGTTAGGGTTAGGGTTAGGGTTAGGGTTAGGGTTAGGGTTAGGGTTAGGGTTAGGGTTAGGGTTAGGGTTAGGGTTAGGGTTAGGGTTAGGGTTAGGGTTAGGGTTAGGGTTAGGGTTAGGGTTAGGGTTAGGGTTAGGGTTAGGGTTAGGGTTAGGGTTAGGGTTAGGGTTAGGGTTAGGGTTAGGGTTAGGGTTAGGGTTAGGGTTAGGGTTAGGGTTAGGGTTAGGGTTAGGGTTAGGGTTAGGGTTAGGGTTAGGGTTAGGGTTAGGGTTAGGGTTAGGGTTAGGGTTAGGGTTAGGGTTAGGGTTAGGGTTAGGGTTAGGGTTAGGGTTAGGGTTAGGGTTAGGGTTAGGGTTAGGGTTAGGGTTAGGGTTAGGGTTAGGGTTAGGGTTAGGGTTAGGGTTAGGGTTAGGGTTAGGGTTAGGGTTAGGGTTAGGGTTAGGGTTAGGGTTAGGGTTAGGGTTAGGGTTAGGGTTAGGGTTAGGGTTAGGGTTAGGGTTAGGGTTAGGGTTAGGGTTAGGGTTAGGGTTAGGGTTAGGGTTAGGGTTAGGGTTAGGGTTAGGGTTAGGGTTAGGGTTAGGGTTAGGGTTAGGGTTAGGGTTAGGGTTAGGGTTAGGGTTAGGGTTAGGGTTAGGGTTAGGGTTAGGGTTAGGGTTAGGGTTAGGGTTAGGGTTAGGGTTAGGGTTAGGGTTAGGGTTAGGGTTAGGGTTAGGGTTAGGGTTAGGGTTAGGGTTAGGGTTAGGGTTAGGGTTAGGGTTAGGGTTAGGGTTAGGGTTAGGGTTAGGGTTAGGGTTAGGGTTAGGGTTAGGGTTAGGGTTAGGGTTAGGGTTAGGGTTAGGGTTAGGGTTAGGGTTAGGGTTAGGGTTAGGGTTAGGGTTAGGGTTAGGGTTAGGGTTAGGGTTAGGGTTAGGGTTAGGGTTAGGGTTAGGGTTAGGGTTAGGGTTAGGGTTAGGGTTAGGGTTAGGGTTAGGGTTAGGGTTAGGGTTAGGGTTAGGGTTAGGGTTAGGGTTAGGGTTAGGGTTAGGGTTAGGGTTAGGGTTAGGGTTAGGGTTAGGGTTAGGGTTAGGGTTAGGGTTAGGGTTAGGGTTAGGGTTAGGGTTAGGGTTAGGGTTAGGGTTAGGGTTAGGGTTAGGGTTAGGGTTAGGGTTAGGGTTAGGTTAGGGTTAGGTTAGGGCCCCCCCCGCATTAGGGCCCCCGCATTAGGGTTAGGGTTAGGGTTAGGGTTAGGGTTAGGGTTAGGGTTAGGGCCCCCGCATTAGGGTTAGGCCCGCATTAGGCCCGATTAGGGTTAGGGTTAGGGTTAGGGTTAGGGTTAGGGTTAGGGTTAGGGTTAGGGTTAGGGTTAGGGTTAGGGTTAGGGTTAGGGTTAGGGTTAGGTTAGGGTTAGGGTTAGGGCGTTAGGGTAGGGTTAGGGTTAGGGTTAGGGTTAGGGTTAGGGTTAGGGTTAGGGTTAGGGTTAGGGTTAGGGTTAGGGTTAGGGTTAGGGTTAGGGTTAGGGTTAGGGTTAGGGTTAGGGTTAGGGTTAGGGTTAGGGTTAGGGTTAGGGTTAGGGTTAGGGTTAGGGTTAGGGTTAGGGTTAGGGTTAGGGTTAGGGTTAGGGTTAGGGTTAGGGTTAGGGTTAGGGTTAGGGTTAGGGTTAGGGTTAGGGTTAGGGTTAGGGTTAGGGTTAGGGTTAGGGTTAGGGTTAGGGTTAGGGTTAGGGTTAGGGTTAGGGTTAGGGTTAGGGTTAGGGTTAGGGTTAGGGTTAGGGTTAGGGTTAGGGTTAGGGTTAGGGTTAGGGTTAGGGTTAGGGTTAGGGTTAGGGTTAGGGTTAGGGTTAGGGTTAGGGTTAGGGTTAGGGTTAGGGTTAGGGTTAGGGTTAGGGTTAGGGTTAGGGTTAGGGTTAGGGTTAGGGTTAGGGTTAGGGTTAGGGTTAGGGTTAGGGTTAGGGTTAGGGTTAGGGTTAGGGTTAGGGTTAGGGTTAGGGTTAGGGTTAGGGTTAGGGTTAGGGTTAGGGTTAGGGTTAGGGTTAGGGTTAGGGTTAGGGTTAGGGTTAGGGTTAGGGTTAGGGTTAGGGTTAGGGTTAGGGTTAGGGTTAGGGTTAGGGTTAGGGTTAGGGTTAGGGTTAGGGTTAGGGTTAGGGTTAGGGTTAGGGTTAGGGTTAGGGTTAGGGTTAGGGTTAGGGTTAGGGTTAGGGTTAGGGTTAGGGTTAGGGTTAGGGTTAGGGTTAGGGTTAGGGTTAGGGTTAGGGTTAGGGTTAGGGTTAGGGTTAGGGTTAGGGTTAGGGTTAGGGTTAGGGTTAGGGTTAGGGTTAGGGTTAGGGTTAGGGTTAGGGTTAGGGTTAGGGTTAGGGTTAGGGTTAGGGTTAGGGTTAGGGTTAGGGTTAGGGTTAGGGTTAGGGTTAGGGTTAGGGTTAGGGTTAGGGTTAGGGTTAGGGTTAGGGTTAGGGTTAGGGTTAGGGTTAGGGTTAGGGTTAGGGTTAGGGTTAGGGTTAGGGTTAGGGTTAGGGTTAGGGTTAGGGTTAGGGTTAGGGTTAGGGTTAGGGTTAGGGTTAGGGTTAGGGTTAGGGTTAGGGTTAGGGTTAGGGTTAGGGTTAGGGTTAGGGTTAGGGTTAGGGTTAGGGTTAGGGTTAGGGTTAGGGTTAGGGTTAGGGTTAGGGTTAGGGTTAGGGTTAGGGTTAGGGTTAGGGTTAGGGTTAGGGTTAGGGTTAGGGTTAGGGTTAGGGTTAGGGTTAGGGTTAGGGTTAGGGTTAGGGTTAGGGTTAGGGTTAGGGTTAGGGTTAGGGTTAGGGTTAGGGTTAGGGTTAGGGTTAGGGTTAGGGTTAGGGTTAGGGTTAGGGTTAGGGTTAGGGTTAGGGTTAGGGTTAGGGTTAGGGTTAGGGTTAGGGTTAGGGTTAGGGTTAGGGTTAGGGTTAGGGTTAGGGTTAGGGTTAGGGTTAGGGTTAGGGTTAGGGTTAGGGTTAGGGTTAGGGTTAGGGTTAGGGTTAGGGTTAGGGTTAGGGTTAGGGTTAGGGTTAGGGTTAGGGTTAGGGTTAGGGTTAGGGTTAGGGTTAGGGTTAGGGTTAGGGTTAGGGTTAGGGTTAGGGTTAGGGTTAGGGTTAGGGTTAGGGTTAGGGTTAGGGTTAGGGTTAGGGTTAGGGTTAGGGTTAGGGTTAGGGTTAGGGTTAGGGTTAGGGTTAGGGTTAGGGTTAGGGTTAGGGTTAGGGTTAGGGTTAGGGTTAGGGTTAGGGTTAGGGTTAGGGTTAGGGTTAGGGTTAGGGTTAGGGTTAGGGTTAGGGTTAGGGTTAGGGTTAGGGTTAGGGTTAGGGTTAGGGTTAGGGTTAGGGTTAGGGTTAGGGTTAGGGTTAGGGTTAGGGTTAGGGTTAGGGTTAGGGTTAGGGTTAGGGTTAGGGTTAGGGTTAGGGTTAGGGTTAGGGTTAGGGTTAGGGTTAGGGTTAGGGTTAGGGTTAGGGTTAGGGTTAGGGTTAGGGTTAGGGTTAGGGTTAGGGTTAGGGTTAGGGTTAGGGTTAGGGTTAGGGTTAGGGTTAGGGTTAGGGTTAGGGTTAGGGTTAGGGTTAGGGTTAGGGTTAGGGTTAGGGTTAGGGTTAGGGTTAGGGTTAGGGTTAGGGTTAGGGTTAGGGTTAGGGTTAGGGTTAGGGTTAGGGTTAGGGTTAGGGTTAGGGTTAGGGTTAGGGTTAGGGTTAGGGTTAGGGTTAGGGTTAGGGTTAGGGTTAGGGTTAGGGTTAGGGTTAGGGTTAGGGTTAGGGTTAGGGTTAGGGTTAGGGTTAGGGTTAGGGTTAGGGTTAGGGTTAGGGTTAGGGTTAGGGTTAGGGTTAGGGTTAGGGTTAGGGTTAGGGTTAGGGTTAGGGTTAGGGTTAGGGTTAGGGTTAGGGTTAGGGTTAGGGTTAGGGTTAGGGTTAGGGTTAGGGTTAGGGTTAGGGTTAGGGTTAGGGTTAGGGTTAGGGTTAGGGTTAGGGTTAGGGTTAGGGTTAGGGTTAGGGTTAGGGTTAGGGTTAGGGTTAGGGTTAGGGTTAGGGTTAGGGTTAGGGTTAGGGTTAGGGTTAGGGTTAGGGTTAGGGTTAGGGTTAGGGTTAGGGTTAGGGTTAGGGTTAGGGTTAGGGTTAGGGTTAGGGTTAGGGTTAGGGTTAGGGTTAGGGTTAGGGTTAGGGTTAGGGTTAGGGTTAGGGTTAGGGTTAGGGTTAGGGTTAGGGTTAGGGTTAGGGTTAGGGTTAGGGTTAGGGTTAGGGTTAGGGTTAGGGTTAGGGTTAGGGTTAGGGTTAGGGTTAGGGTTAGGGTTAGGGTTAGGGTTAGGGTTAGGGTTAGGGTTAGGGTTAGGGTTAGGGTTAGGGTTAGGGTTAGGGTTAGGGTTAGGGTTAGGGTTAGGGTTAGGGTTAGGGTTAGGGTTAGGGTTAGGGTTAGGGTTAGGGTTAGGGTTAGGGTTAGGGTTAGGGTTAGGGTTAGGGTTAGGGTTAGGGTTAGGGTTAGGGTTAGGGTTAGGGTTAGGGTTAGGGTTAGGGTTAGGGTTAGGGTTAGGGTTAGGGTTAGGGTTAGGGTTAGGGTTAGGGTTAGGGTTAGGGTTAGGGTTAGGGTTAGGGTTAGGGTTAGGGTTAGGGTTAGGGTTAGGGTTAGGGTTAGGGTTAGGGTTAGGGTTAGGGTTAGGGTTAGGGTTAGGGTTAGGGTTAGGGTTAGGGTTAGGGTTAGGGTTAGGGTTAGGGTTAGGGTTAGGGTTAGGGTTAGGGTTAGGGTTAGGGTTAGGGTTAGGGTTAGGGTTAGGGTTAGGGTTAGGGTTAGGGTTAGGGTTAGGGTTAGGGTTAGGGTTAGGGTTAGGGTTAGGGTTAGGGTTAGGGTTAGGGTTAGGGTTAGGGTTAGGGTTAGGGTTAGGGTTAGGGTTAGGGTTAGGGTTAGGGTTAGGGTTAGGG
>NC_133152.1:50649498-50834498 GCF_048418815.1 Hemitrygon akajei
AGGAAGGCAAATGCAATGAAATCATTCATTTTGAGAGGACTCGAATATAAAAGAACATCACACTGAAGCTTTATGAGACGTTGGTCAGACTACACTTGGAGTATAGTGAGCCGATCGAAACTGGCATGTGACGTGAAATTTGTTAATTTAGCAGCGGCAGTTCATTGCAATACATAATCTAAGAGGAAAAAAACAAATAACAAAAAATAAATAAACAAGTAAATCAATTATGAATGTTGATTAGATTTTTTAAAAACATGCAGAAACAGAAATACTGTATATTAAAAGAAAAGTGAGGTCATGTCCAAAGATTCAATGTCCATTTAGGAATCGGATGACAGAGGGGAAGAAGCTGCTCCTGAATCGCTGAGGGTGTGCCTTCAGACTTCTGTACCTCCTTCCCGATGGTAACAGTGAGAAAAGGGCATGCCCTGGGTGCTGAAGGTCCTTGATAATGGACGCTGCCTTTCTGAGACACCACTCCCTAAAGATGTCCTGAATACTTTGTAGGCTAGTACCCAAGATGGAGCCTAGTAGATTTAGAACCTTCTGCAGGTTCTTTCATTCCTGTGCAGTAGCCTCTCCATACCAGACGGTGATGCAGCCTGTCAGAATGCTCTCCATGGTACAACTACAGAGGTTTTTGAGTGTCTTTGTTGGCATGCCAAATCTCTTCAAACTCCTAATGACGTATAGCCGCTGTCTTGCCTTCTTTATAGCTGCATCAATATGTTGGGACCAGGTTAGATCCTCAGAGATCTTGACACCCAGGAACCTGAAGCTGCTCACTCTCTCCATTTCTGAGTCCTCTATGAGGATTGGTATGTGTTCCTTCATCTTATCCTTGCTGCAGTCCACAATCAGCTCTTTCGTCTTACTGACGTTGAGTGCCAGGTTGTTGTTGTGGCACCATTTCACTAGTTGGCACATCTCACTCCTGTACGCCCTTCATCACCACCTGAGATTCTACCAGCAATGGTTGTACTGTCAGTAAATTTATAGATGGTATTTGAGCTATGCCTAGCCACACAGTCATGTGCATACAGTGAGAAGAGCAGTGGCTAAGCACAAACCCCTCAGGTGTGCCAGTGTTGATCATCAGCAAGGAGGATATGTTATCACCAATCCACACAGATTGTGGTCTTCCATTTAGGAAGTCGAGGATCCAATTGCAGAGGGAGGTAGAGGCCCAGGTTCTGCAACTTCTCAATCAGGATTGTGGGAATGATGGTATTAAATGCTGAGCTTTAGTTGATGAACAGCATCCTGAATTAGGTGTTTGTGTTGTCCAGGTGGTCTAAAGCCCTGTGGAGAACCATTGAGATTGCGTCTGCCATTGACCTATTGTGGTGATCGGCCCCCATATCTAAGAAATGATTTGTTGACATTGGAGAGAATCCGGAGGAGGTTCATGAAATTGATCTGGGGATTGAAACGTTAATGATGTGGAGCATTTGGAGTTCAGAACGGGGGGAGGTTGGAATCTTATTGAAGCCTATTGAATATTGAATGGCCTAGATAGAGTGGATGTGGAGAGGATGTTTTCTATAGTGAGGGAGTCTAGGAGCAGAAGGTACAGCATCAGAATAGAAAAATCTCCTCTTAGAACTGAGATGAGGAGAAACTTCTTCAGCCAGAGGCTGGTGAATGTGTGGAATTCATTACCACAGACGGCCGTGGAGGCCCAGTCACTGGGTATATTTAAGGCAGAGCTCCTGATTAGCAAGGGAGTCAAAGACTATGAGGTTAAGGTAGAATAACCTAACTCTGCTTCTATGTCTTATGGGCCCTCAGCTCAACTTCCCCCTCCACCTAAAGCATCAGCCATTTCACTTTCATTCTCTCCTGCTGCACTGACTAGAGTTTCCTCCATTTGCCTCTCACCCACTGGCACGGTAGTGCACAGATATCTCCATCCTTGTCTTTCCATTTCACACCTTTCACTCTTGTGAAGTGAACGATCATGCTAAAGAAATAAGATCTGTCCTCACTCAACCGCACTTTCTCTTTCAATATTCTTATTAATTTCTACATAGAAGAATACAGAGTACAAGATATATATTACAAGTCAAAAAAGGATAAAATAATACCAAATACATTATATTTGAATCACACTTGCAATCTCATTACCCTATATTCATGTCAATTAAATTAAATCGTAATATTGAAATGTGATAATTTTATTATACAAAAAAGAATCTAAGCCCACTACCAAGATCGAAGCTGTTTGATAAAGAAAAAAAGAAAAAAAATCCTCATCATATGGTGCAATATGTTATTAGCCAACATCTGTACCTTAAGAGCAAATCAAAGGTTTTGAAAATAGTTCAAAAATGGTCCCCACAATGTTTGAAAGTCTTGACTAGATTCAGAAATTGAACAATGGATCTTCTCTAAATTTAAGCATGACATAAGATCACGTAACCATTGAGTGTCAGTAAGCGGAACGACATCGTTCCATTTAAGCAAGAGCGCCCTCCTAGCTATAAGAGAAATAAAAGCCAAAATGTGCACATCAGATGTCTCCAAAATAAAGTCCTTTCCTCCAACAATACCGAATACGGCAGTCGAAGGGTTAGGCTTAAAATTTACTTTGAAAAGTACAGAGAAAGTTTGGAATACTTCCAGTATTTTTCAACACCTGGGCATGTCCAAAACATATGAATTGGTGAAGCTTCTCCATTGTTACATCGATCACAATAGGAAGATATATCCAAACAAAAACGGTAGTGCGATATTAATACGCAGCAGTCTCTCTGGACTCTGGACTGGGGATTGCCAATCTTTATGTGGATTTTCTGGTGTAGTCTGTTTTGTCATATGTTTTTGTGATATCATTCTGGAGAAACGTTGTCTCATTTTTTAACTGCATTGCATTTGTGGTTTCTAAATGACAATAAACTGAATCTGAATGATGACATTGGCAATAAAAAATAAACTGAGTGCAAATTATTGAGGAATATATTTCATATATATATATATATATAAATATATATGAAATATATTTCATATTCCTCAATGGTATACCGCAAAGGTATACAAAAAAAACGACTGGTTCAAGTGAACAGACAGTAGTTAGAAAATGAGACCCAAAAAAACAATGATGGGCAGTGAAGAAACAGCAAAGGAATTAAACAGATTTTACATGATGAAACTATTGAGCACACAGACAAGACCCTGATGGCCTGTATCCTCGGTCCGAAAAGTTGTGGCCATTGTATAGTGGATGCGCTGTTTATAGATCTTCCACAAATCCTTAAGTTCTGAAGAAGAACCAAAGGACTGTCAACAGAAAGGGAGACAAACTGGTTTTGCAAATAATGGTCAAAATTACTTAATTAAGGATGAAATAGCAGCACAGTAGAAACATCATAATTTAAACAAGCAAATTCAGCAAGGCTCCCTGAAGGGAAATAGTGTCAACCTCCTTGGCACCCTCTCTAAAGCTTCCACACCTTCCCTATAATGAGACAATCAGAACTGAGCACAATACTTCAAGTGTGTTTGAACCAGTTTTAGAGAGCTGCAACATTATCTTGTGGCTCTTGAACTCAATCTCCCTACCACAGAAAGCCAGCATACCACAGGACTTCTTAATCAACCTATCAACTTGAGCTACAACTTTGAGGGATCTATGGATCTGGACCCCAAGATCCTTCTGTTCCTCCACACTGCTAAGAACCCTGTCAATAACCTTGTACTGTGTCTTCAAGTAGCCTCTGAAAGTCCAACCTATTGTGAGAGTTGGAAATGGGTAAGGCTGACCAACAGGGTGAAGCTGTATAGGCCAATCCCCTATACAGTGAATACAATAGATTACAGAAACATTGATGAATTCCAAGGGAGGGTTTTCACGGTCTATGCTCTACTGGGAACTAACGGCCCAATAAGAAGAAGAAGGAATGCCTTCAAGTTCAATCTTCCAAAATGTATCATTTCATACTTCCCTTGATTGAACTTCATCCGGCACTTCTCCACCCAACTTCACATCCCTTTATAACCTACATCAACCTTTGACACTATCCAGAACACCTCCAGCCTTCATGTCATCTGCAAGCTTACTAATTACTTCTCCTCTTTCTTAACCAAGTCATTTATAAAAACACAAATTGTAGGGAATCTCTGCACAACAATGCTAGTCACCAACCACTGGGCAGAATACATTCCATCTACTACAACTCTCTGCCTTCTGTGGACATGCCAATTCTGAATCCATGCAGCCAAGTTTCCATGAATCCCATGTCTCATGGCCATCTGGATGAGCCTAACATGGAGAATCTTGTCTAAAGCATTACTAAAAGTCCACAACAGTGCTCTACCTTCATCAATTTGTTTTGTCACTTCCTCAAAATCTCAATCAGGCTTGTGTGGCATGAGCTGGCCCTCAGAAAGCCACGCTGACAATCCCTAATAAGTCTATTTGTTTCCAAATACCCTTAAATCCTGTCCCCAAGAACCCTCTCCAAAAGAGTGTCCACCACTGACATAAGAATTCATCTAGGAATTTGAAAAAATTCTCAACCAGAGACGGGTGGAGCAAAGTCAGAAGATGAGTTGTAGTTGGAATTTGCAGGAGGCATTTCACAAGGTGTTATGGTTTAGTCATAAGTCCTGTGACCTTAGGAGTCCCAAAAGGGTTAGAGATGGAACCACAAATGCTCACAATACATATTAGGGAGTTGGAGAAAAATTTGTGAACGTACAGTAGCCAAATATGCAAAGAATTAAAAACATACGGGAGGTAAGTTGCAGGGCAAAAGGGTTCATAACATTTTAGGTAACATTTGGATATTAAACACACAGCGCATATTTTCCTCGTTTGAACATATACAATCATTGCAACACACCAATACTGTATTGCTGAATCAGTGGGAGCCCTGGGCTTGTTTCCCTGCAACAAGACGGTCACATCGAGGGGTGATGGGAGACAGCGATACTCAAAGGGGATTCCTTATGTCCAGTCTATTCTGCAATTTAGTTTTTGTGGGTCTCAGCACTTGCTTCTGTCCCACTTACTCACATTTTTTCCGCTGAAAAAACTCATCGGGTTTGCTTTAAGTGCAGGATGCTTGGACTCAAGGTATCGAAGCAGTTTTGAGGGCTTCATTGCCTCATTAGACAGCCTCCGGGCCCGAACTCCAGCTTCCCGCCCGCCCGCCGTCAGACGCCTTGGCCAGGTGCGGCTGGTCATGGGTGGGGTGAGAGGACAAGGTAAGGGTTGGGGGTCCCCGTGCCTGGGCCGTGGCTGTCGCAGTCTGCAGAGACTGAGCGAGTGAGACTGCGACAGGGCGCATGCCCGCCCCCCCCCACCCCCCTTATAGGTAGGTAGCGTCTATCGGCCGACAAAAGTTTGGCTCAAGGGATGACTTTCAGTAGATCGCAGTGAGGTAGCTGCTCTGCTACTTATGAAACCCTGAGCCCGAATTAGGTCGTCTGCGAATATTTTAGCAGTAAGTTCCCCACGAACATTCAGTGTGCTAAACAGGTTTAGAGGCGGCGCCCATCTGTCCACGCTCCAGGCCAGTAGCAATGGCACTTCTTGCCAGCCGCGTGAGGCGGCCGGTAACCCGAGCCCAACCACTGATCCCTGGTGCTAGGGTATCACTGCATTTAGGTGACTGATGACCTCGTGTGCATTCAACAGTGGGCGTGACAGGGAATGAGGGAAGGTGCAGCTGACTCATATCATTTCATATCGCCAAATCATATCGTTTCCTTGCGGCCCAGTAGCACGTTTTGCGGCCTGGTGGTTGGGGACCACTGATCTATGGAACTCTATGGAGGTGGAGTTCTTGGGTATTTTTAAGATTGAGAGAGAGTGCAGTCTAACCAATGCCTTATAAATTCTCCGCATCACTTCCTTGCTCTTGCATTCTAGTCCTCTCAAAACCGCATTGCTATTAGGATGAAGTATTCAGCTTTCAACAAGGAGAGAACCTGTCATGAAGGAAACGTTTGAGCTGAGTAATGTTCTTAGCATTTCCTTCTCCAGTAGACCAGTTGGTCAAAAAAATTACCTGCTTGCATGTGAACATTTCAGTCAAGATACAGTCTTACTGCAGGCACTGCAAGCTGACGTGAGCCAGATACAATATAAAACTGCAAAAGATACCAAATTAGCTGTGTGAAAAATATGAGAGGTCACTTGAATGTACTTACTTCCCCCACTTTACTCTGCCCTTTCCTCGTCTCTGAGAGTCTTTCCCTCATCTGTGAGAGGCTGCATCACCTTCCCATCTCCATTGTGATTCTGCAGAGGTAAACAAATTATTGTAATCACCAGTTTAGAAAATCACATTTTGTAAGTGTCATTTGATTTGTCACTGTTTTGTCACTTTGTCTATGAGAATGAATATAACATGATAGTTCCTTTATGATGTCCTACACTGACTCGTCATTATCATAAATGGCACAAGGACTCTGTGGTTCCCAGCGTGGGTAGAACTCTCATTATTTCACCTTCAGTTAACTACAGGCCCATTGGATGGTACCATCTCTGCCTTCCTCTGTCAGCTGAACTATGAAAAATGTTCCTTCATGGATATCATTGTTAAATCAGCTTCAATTACAGTAATATTTATTGCTCCATTAGTAAACCCTCCTGAAGCAACTGACAGTTGAAACAATGTCCATGATCTTCTCAAACCACCTTCCATGTCACTCTCCATCTTCACATTAGACTCCCAATGTTGTCCCACATTCCACATTCTCATCATGTTTATCTGGGAGTTCACCAGCCCAAAACAGAAATATCTATCAATCAGTATCACCAATGACATCTTACCTGAAAGCACCTGTCTTATCATCCCTACTCTTCCTCATCAGCCCTGGTTCTGCCAATCATACTGTGCAGAACTGACTCCCCAACATTACACCACGTTATTACTCCTCCCCTCCACAACAGACACATCACATCATCTCAACTAGTTTCTATAAGACCATAAGACACAGAAACAGAATTTCCTATGTCCATCAAGCCTTTGATCATGGCTGGTTTATTTTCCTTCTCAGCCCCATTCTCCTGCCTTCTCTATAACATTTGACACCCTTACTAATCAAGAAACTATTAACCTTCTTTTTAAATATCCCCAATGATTTGCCTCTACAGATTAATTACCCACTGGCTAAAGAAATTTCTCCTCATCTCTGTTGAAGGGACGTCCAACTAATCTCAGGCTTTGCCCGCTGGTCCTAGACTTCCCCCGTAACAGGTAACATTCTCTCCACATCCACTCTGTCTAGGCCTTTCAATATTCAGTAGGTTTCAATGAGATCTCCCCTCATTCTTCTAAACGCCAGAGGGCACAGTCCAGAGCCATCAAACTCGCCTCACATATTAATCCTTTCATTCCTGGATGTTTTCTGAGATCTGGGGACCAAAACTGTTCAGAATCTGCCAATGAGATGGAAAATAAGTCAACAATGGTGAATGGTGAAGCAGACTCAATGAGCTGAATGGCCTAATTCAGCCCCATGTCTTGTGGCCTTATTAGTAACCTTGGTACTTAACACTTCAGATACAATCAGCTGATATTACCCTCTAACATAGTTTGTAACTGGTGAAATTATGCATCGTTTCAAGATAAAAATAATGTGCAGGGAAAACATAACATGACATTATTTGAATTAAATTGCAGTCTGTTTGCATTCTGTTGTCAATATTATTTCTGCAGGAATTACAATTTATTGCGCGTGCCATTTAAATATTGGAGAGATATTATGTACTTACCCTGGTGTCTGGAATGTTCCGGTTACCTATCAAAAACACAAAGAGGTTTCCACAAAAAGTACTGTGAAATTAATTTACCATATTTCTATTTTGCTCTACCATATGTAATTAATGGAGTTTAAGTAGCAAATTACATTCTCGCATCAATCTACAAGAATGGTGTGTTTGAGATTGTTTTTCCAAAGTGACATCACCAGTCTGAAACTGGAGTCTTCCCATCACAACGGTAATGTTTGATGAAAGATTCCACCGCCGTCCGATGGAACCATTTTAAAATGGACAGCTACATTCTGATCATGTTAATATTGTGATAAACAATAGACAATAGGTGCAGAAGTAGACCATTCAGCCCTTCGAGCCTGCACCACCATTTTGAGATCATGGCTGATCAACTACTATCAATACCCGGTTCCTGCCTTGTCCCCATATCCCTTGATTCCCCTATCCATAAGATACCTATCTAGCTCCTTCTTGAAAGCATCCAGAGAACTGGCCTCCACTGCCTTCCAAGGCAGTGCATTCCAGACCCCCACAACTCTCTGGGAGAAGAAGTTTTTCCTTAACTCTGTCCTAAATGACCTACCCCTTATTCTCAAACCATGCCCTCTGGTACTGGACTCTCCCAGCATCTGGAACATATTTCCTGCCTCTATCTTGTCCAATCCCTTAATAATCTTATATGTTGCAATCAGATCCCCTCTTAATCTCCTTAATTCCAGCGTGTACAAGCCCAGTCTCTCTAACCTCTCTGCGTAAGACAGTCCGGACATCCCAGGAATTAACCTCGTGAATCTACGCTGCACTTCCTCTATAGCCAGGATGTCCTTCCTTAACCCTGGAGACCAAAACTGTACACAATACTCCAGGTGTGGTCTCACCATGGCCCTGTACAAATGCAAAAGGATTTCCTTGCTCTTGTACTCATTTCCCTTTGTAATAAAGGCCAACATTCCATTAGACTTCTTCACTGCCTGCTGCACTTGCTCATTCACCTTCAGTGACTGATGAACAAGTACTCCTAGATCTCTTTGTATTTCTCCCTTACCTAACTCTACACCATTCAGATTATAATCTGCCTTCCTGTTCTTACTCCCAAAGTGGATAACTCACACTTACTCACATTAAACGTCATCTGCTAAGTATCTGCCCACTCACTCAGCCTATCCAAGTCACCCTGAATTCTCTTAACATCCTCATCACATGTCACACTGCCACCCAGCTTAGTATCATCAGCAAACTTGCTGATGTTATTCTCAATGCCTTCATCTAAATCGTTGATGTAAATCGTAAACAGCTGTGGTCCCAATACCGAGCCCTGTGGCACCCCACTAGTCACAACCTGCCATTCCGAGAAACACCCATTCACCGTTACCCTTTGCTTTCTATCTGCCAATCAGTTTTCTATCCATGTCAATATCTTCCCCCCAATGCAAAACAAAATGGTCGAGATGTTTCCACAAAGTCTCCAATGTCTGAAGACAGAACCACAGCAGTAAGCAAAATTCCAGCATTTATCCCAACTCTAGGAAGTGCATCCATCAGGGTATGAAGGGAACCTCTCAGAACTTCTGTCAATGATACTCAGCTGTTAAGTTTGGCCTAAGTTCACCTTCATGGACTCTCTCCATGTTCAAGCTGGTATGGGGCTTGTGCGCAACATTTTCATCTTATCCCACTCCTTTTAAACTTAGGACCACTTTCTCCATATGCACCAGAATTAAAGTCCAATTTATCACAGCAGGAATGCTATCCCAATGAATTTACTGGGAAAGAAATTCTGAAGAATTTAATAGGAGCGTTGGCAAAAATACTGGCAAATTAGACAATGGGTTGGATAGCCTCAAAGAAAGATTTGGGCAGTAAATTCCTGAGATTAGAGGACTGGTGAATGGTAAATTCAGGGATGATTAGGCATTTTGAGATTGCAGGATTGCATAAGGTTGAAGGGAAGGAATAGGGGTTGACCAAGGTCAGGGAAGGACTTGAAAATGGGAATTAGGATCTAAAACTTGAAGAGCTCCTGTGCCAGGAGTTAATGTTAATCAGCAAGTAGGAGAGCAGGTCAGACAGGTGTAAAAGTAGCAAAGGGGTAACTAGGGATTTCAGCAGAGAATAAACTGACATCATCCGGTCAAGATGGCACCAAGGTGGCTACATGTCTATGTAGGTCTGTAGCAGTGGATTTGGGGATAGTGTGAGGAGCTAGGCGTCAGGTTAGGGTTGAGGGACGCAGACAGGGTTGGATGTCAGGCACAGTAAATGAAGAGTCAGGGGTAGGAGCCGGTGTTTGAGTCAAGTTGCTGCGAGATGTGATGTCCATCGATGTCGCAGCTCAGACAGTTTTTTTTTGGGTTCATATGGATGGTTTGGGGATAGCATGGGGATTGAGAGGTTCGGTTTGGATTTAGAGACAGGGATGAGGGAGAATGGAGAGTCAGGGGCATGAGCCGGTTTTCCAAATTCAAGTTGGAATGCTCCACGGTCAGAGGTCCCCTAGAGATTAATGTGAGGTCAGAAATCGAGACCAGAGACACTCTTCTGTTGAAAGTCAACAATCCCGGAGATTGGGTTGGTTGAGGCCCGAAGGTCAAACCTGTGACTGGCAAGTCCTGGGGTTGATACCCAGAGGTCAGTGGTTCAGAGATGAAAGCTGAAGACTGAAGTCCAGAGCTCAGCGAGATGGGAGGCAGACAGTGAGTCCAGGCCAGAGACTGGGGATCAGAGGCCTGATGAGTGCAAGTCTGGAAGTCTGAGCCAGAGTCTGGAGGTGGGATGTCCAATATCTGAGAGCTTGAGTCCGGAGCCAAAACCTGGAGGCCCGGAGGCGGCCTGTTCTGGGGTTGCTGGCCTGCGTGTGTTAGAGTGCGAGGTTGGGAAAGCGGCTTCTTTTACTGTTCTTGTTTTGTTCTGTTGTTGTTTTTGTTTGTGTTGCTCTGTAGAGTGTGTTATGATGCTGTTGTGCTGATCGTGGTGGGCAAGCTGTACTGGCCTTGGAATGTGTCTGACACTTGCAGGCTGTCCCCAGCACACCCTTGGGTGTGTCAGTTGTTAACACAAACAACACATTTCAAGGTATGTTTATATGTGCATGTGATAAAGAAATAAATCAGAATCTGAAAAAAACAAGAGCTATGTAGGAGGGAAGGGTTAGATTGATTTTAGAGTAGGTTAAAAGGTTAACATAATGTCATGAGCTAAAGGGCCTGTACTGTGCCATAATATTCTATGTTCTATAACTCAGTCACATACCTTGTTTATGTTTGTGTTTCCTCCACAAAACATATGCCACGATACCAAGAAAAATTCCAACCAAAACAATAGTCACAACAACATGAACGGTAACTATCCCGTTGCGCTCTGCTTTACACTTCACGTCAGCTTCAGCGCTCCCTGGTTCAACCTGTTTAAGTTTGAGCGTTTCACATCTGGGGAAGACATACAAAAACATAAATCCATACAAGTACCTGTGATAGTTGCTCAAAGTTTAATTATAATAAATCTGTTACAATTGATCTGTTATCGAAATGTCATTGTATCAGCAGTCGATCAGTAAGAGGTCAACTGTCAATGATCTACAGGATCTTTCACTTCCACCTGAGTGGGCAGACAAGGCCGTGGTTTAACATCTCTCCCGAGAAGCTGCACTGGAATGTCAGCCTAGATTCGGGGCACAAGTGTCAGAAATTGGACTTGAACCCACAACCTTCTGACTCACGGATGGTGCAGTGTTGACTTCTGAATAACAATGTTCATTTAAAAACATCCCAGAAGACATGATGTGATAAAGTAATGTAGACATTAAGGGGTGGTTGAGTCCCTTTGTCTGTGTAATGTTGTAAAGTTTAGATAATGTTGTACAGTCTGGTCTGTTGCGAAATGACCAAAAGACCTGAATATATAAATAAATGGAAAGGGAAGAGAGAGATGACAGTTACAAACGACCAGTCCAAATGCAAACAGACAGGAGGAGTGAGGTAGCTGAAGTTGTGATAACAAGTCATTCACAATGCTGAGTGACTGCCTATGTTTTAATTCCCATGGTCTCGTCTAAAACTGGAGCAGGTTCGGTGCTCAACAAACAACACGACACACAGACACAAATCTGCTGACTTTGGAAATCTTGAGCAATGTCCACAAAATACTGCAGGAACTCAGTGGGTCAGACAGCATCTATGGAAGGGAATGAAAGTTGATATTTTGGGCCGAGACCATTCATCAAGACTGGAAATGGAGGGCAGAAGCTAAAAGAAGGTTGTGGGGGGTGGGGGGAGGGCAGGAGTACAAGCTGGCTGGTGATAGCTGAGGTCAGGTGAGGGGAAGGTGGTTCCCTACACTTTCTCTTTCTTCCATGGTCCACTATCCTCTGTTAGATTCCTTCTTCGTCAACCCTTTACGATCAACATTCTGGGGGTTACCATTGACAGGAAACTGAATGGTCTCGTCCATATAAACACCCTGGCTTCCAGAGCAGGTCAAAAGCTAGGAATCCTGTGGCGTGTAGCTCATCTCCTAACTCCTCAAAGCCTGTCCACCATCTACAAGGCTCAGGTCAGGAGTGGAATGGAATACTCGCCCCTCGCCTGGATGAGTGCAGCTCCATCAACAATTGAGAAGCTTGACACAATCCAGTACAAGGCAGCCCACCTGATCAGTGCCCCTTCCACAAGCATCCAGTCCTTCCACCATCAAAGAACAGTTGCAGCAGTGTGTACTATCTCCAAGAACTACTGCAAAAACACACCGAAGCTCCTAAGGCAGCTCCTTCCAGACCCACGACAACTACCATCTAGAAGGACGAGAACAGCAGATACCTGGGAACACCACCAATTGGAAATCCCCCACCAAGTCATGGCTGTTCCTTCATTGTTGCTGCGTCAAAATCATGGAATTCCCCAGATATCATAAAAAGATTGTTTCGAATTTAAGACTGAGAAGCGGATCTTTTCTAAATTTAAATAAGACATAATATCACATAGCCATTGAAGATGTGTAGGAGGGGTAGACTCCTCCCATTTAAGCAAGATCCTGGTGAGACCACACTTGGAGTATTGTGTACAGTTTTGTTCTCCAAGGTTAAGGAAGGACATCCTGGCTGTAGAGGAAGTGCAGAGTAGATTCACAAGGTTAATTCCTGGGATGTCCGGACTGTCTTACGCAGAGAGGTTAGAGAGACTGGGCTTGTACACGCTGGAATTAAGGAGATTGAGAGGGGATCTGATTGCAACATATAAGATTATTAAGGGATTGGACAAGATAGAGGCAGGAAATATGTTCCAGATGCTGGGAGAGTCCAGTACCAGAGGGCATGGTTTGAGAATAAGGGGAAGGTCATTTAGGACAGAGTTAAGGAAAAACTTCTTCTCCCAGAGAGTTGAAGGGGTCTGGAATGCACTGCCTCGGAAGGCAGTGGAGGCCAGTTCTCTGGATGCTTTCAAGAAGGAGCTAGATAGGTATCTTATGGATAGGGGAATCAAGGGATATGGGGACAAGGCAGGAACCGGGTATTGATAGTAGATGATCAGCCATGATCTCAAAATGGCGGTGCAGGCTCGAAGGGCCGAATGGTCTACTTCTGCACCTATTGTCTATAAGATTGCTCTTCTTGCTAAAAGAGAGGTAAAAACTAAAACCTGTAGGTTAGGAGTATTTAAAGTTATATCTTCATTTGCATTAATACCAAACAAGGCAGTAAGGGGATTTGGGTCAAATTGGACCCTACAGCAGATACTTGGGAACACCACCAATTGGAAATCCCCCACCAAGTCATGGCTGTTCCTTCATCGTTGCTGGGTCAAAATCATGGAATTCCCTCCTTAACAGCACTGTGGGTGTACCTACACTTCAGGAACTGCAGTGGTTCAAGAAGGCAGCTCATCACCACCTTCTCAAGGGCAACTGCGGATGGACAATAGATGCTGGCTTAGCAGGCAATGCCCACATGCCGTAAATGAATAAATTAAACTAAATCCCCTTCCACCTATCACCCTCAGCTTCTGACATCATACCCCTCCTCCCACCTTTTTATTCTTTCCCAGTCCAGATGAAGGGATTCGTCTCCAAAATATCGACTGTTTATTCCCCTGCATAGATGCTACTTGATCAGCTGAGCTTTTCCAGCATTTTGTGGGTTGCTCAACACATTTTTTCTTGCTCTAGAATATGTCTGTATGAATATATTTAAGGAAATTTTGTAAGTTAGTTATAAATCAGGTTATAAAGTTATGCTTAAACTACGATTACATGAGTTATGCAGAGAACGCATGATTGAATATACGTTTCTATTTTTAGGCTTTCTTAGAAATACCTTAAGTGGAAATTCATCACCTCAATTGCAACATACACTCGGAATCCCTTTATTAGATACACCTGTACTCCTGCTCATTAATGCAAACATCTAATCAGCCAATCAAGTGGCAACAACTCAATGCATAAAAGCAAGTTGACATGGTCAAGAGGTTCACTTGTTCAGACCAAACATCAGAATGGGGAAGAAACGTGATCTAAGTGACTTTGACTATGGAATGATTGTTGGTCTCAGACAGGGTGGTATGAAATCTCAAACTGCTCATGTCTTAGGATTTTCATACACAGCAGACTCTAGAGTTTACAGAGAATAGTGTGAAAAAACAAAAAAAAACATCCACTCCATGGCAGTTCTGTGGGCAAAAAAGCATCTTATGAAAGAGCTCAGAGGAGAAAGGCCAGACTGGTTCAAGCTGACAGAACGGTGACAGTAACTCAATTAACCATGTTTCACAACAGTGATGTGCAGGGGAGCATCTCTGAATACACAACACATCCAACCTTGAAGTAGATAGGGTAGAACCGCAGAAAACCACGACGATACTCAGGGTGTCTTCATTAGGCACAAGAGGTACTGGAATAAAGTCATCACTGAGTATCTATGACAAGTACAATGTAAAACTTACTTGCAACAGCATCACAGGCACCAGAGCATCAGAGACACGACATTCACAATAAAAACATCAACTAAACAGATTACCCACAGGTTTTACTGTAAAGAATGCAATTCGAACAAAGCCAGAGCAGCATTGTTTCTGTAGTGTGGTTACTTAAGGATGAAGAAAAGTTGTTCTCACCTTTTGCAGACCTGTAAGGAACACCACACTCTCTAAATTAAATTAGACTGTCAAAATGATTGTTTCCCCATAAAACAAAAAAAGTACACAAATTCTGTTCCCATGTCTTCCGGTCATGTAGTAGGTTCTGGGGAGAAGGCAGGGGGTGGGGAGGATAATAAATCAGCAAATATTGAACAGCAGAGCAGACTTCATGGGTCGAATTGTCTAATTCTGTTCCTAGGTCTGATGCTCTTAAGGAATACAATAAAGAAACCCGAAAAAACACAATAATTATCAATACACAAACAATCCTATAAAACACAATGTACAATTAACTGTTACATACAGAGACTGATTAAATGTACATAAAGTGATGCTGGGTGATGTGTATGTAGTAGTGTGGGGAGTGGTGGGTTGGGTTAATGTGGGGAGGTGTTGATCAGACTGACAGCTTGGGGAAAGAAACTGTTCTTGAGGCTCGTGGTCCTGGCATGGTCGCTGTGTCGCCTCTTCCCTGGTGGTTTGGGGCAAAAAGAAAGGAGGTATTGAGAAAAATTAACAAGAGGTGGTACTTTCTGAACATGGATACCGTGGAGTCTGAGGTACTTACACTGTCCAGTTCTTACACTCTTCAGTTGTTGAAGCTTCGCTTGAAAATGTTCCGTGAGGACATTTCTCACACACTGTATCATTGAAAGGTGTTCCTGAAACACAGAATCAATGCCATTGTGGGTAACTTGTAGAGTCTATAATACCAGTGTCAGAGAGACCTTGTTACTTTCCACACTCCTCTTCATACAGTTAATTTTCTTCACCTGTGAACAATGTTTAACAATGAACCAAGTAAACTAGCTATTTTTGCACTTCCACTTTCAACAGTGATGAAGTTGTCACCCGTAACATGTTGAATCCACTTCACTGAGTAGTTCTCAGTGTTTAGCAGCAAATATTTTTTTAACTTGTTCTGACATCCACAAATCCCTTCAGTCAGTTACTAATACACCCATGCTTCTCAGTCACTCCACTGTGCGAATAACACTCCCAGCTCCGAGCTGCACAGGAAAGGAACAGGCTGTGGTGCTTTCCTTTCCTAATGGAGGAATAGTGTGTGGGCCTGTGTCAACTGAAGAATTTACTCAGAATTTGGAATAACAGTGAGAAGAAAGCAGATAAGGCAATACCAAAGTAACAATGATATCAGAGCTGAGGGGGAATATTTCTTGCCAGAGGGTGGTGAATCTGTGGAATTCCTTGCCATAGACAGCTGTCGAGGCCAAGTCATTCAGTATATATAATGAGGAAGTTGACAGGTTTTTGATTAGTAAAGATGTCAAAACTGAACTGAAGAGATGGAGGAAGGGGTGGTTGGCTCACAAACAGAGAAATCCTGGAGAAGGTGCAGAGGGAGGATATGCAGGTGATAGAGAAGGGATGCGCTCAGACAATGGTTTGAGATTTGTCTATTTTAATGCAAGAAGCATTATGAACAAAGCGGATGAGCTTAGAGTGTGGATCAGTACTTGGAACTATGATGTTGTGGCCATTACAGAGACCTGGATGGCTCGGGGCATGAATGGCTACTTCAAGTGCCAGTCTTCAGATGTTTCAGAAAGGACAGGCAGGGAGGCAAAAGAGGTGGGGGTGTGGCACTGCTGATCAGAGATAGTGTCATAGCTGCAGAAAAGGAGGAAGTCATGGGGGATTGTCTACTGAGTCTCTGTGGGCGGAAGTTAGAAACAGGAAGGGGTCAATAACTCCACTGAGTGTTTTTTTAAAAATAGACCACCCAATAGTAATAGGGACATCGAGGAACAGATAGTCAGACAGATTCTGGAAAGGTGTAATAATAACAGGGTTGTTGTGGTGGGAGATTTTAATTTCCTAAATATTGATTGCTATCTCCCTAGAGCATACATGTCAAACTCAAGGCCCGCGGGCCAAATCCGGCCCGCGGTGGAATTATCTTTGGCCCGCGAGATAATATCTAATTACTATTAAAGCTGGCCCCAGTAATCGAAGCGCCTATGGCGTATGATATGGCTAATGCTGAGTTTATTCAGGTACCAGGTTTTCAGGATTTTTAGTGTTTATTCGGCAGTCTTCTTCATAAGAAACGGAATTTGTAAAGTGAAACACTTTGTAGTTATAGCAGAGACTGAGACACATGAGAGCAGGCTGTAAAAACAGAGGCAACGAAAGCTGTGTTCGCACGCGTCCGACTGATCCGGCCCGCATGAAGCTGCATTTTGCTCAATCTGGCCCGTGACCTAAAATGAGTTTGACACCCCTGCCCTAGAGCAAGGAGTTTGAATGGGGCGGACTTTGTTAGGTGTGTTCAGGAAGGTTTCCTGACACAATATATAGACAGGCCTACAGAGGACAGGCTGTACTTGATCTAGTATTGGGAAATGAACCCAGTCGGGTGTTGGGTCTTTCAGTGGGAGAGCATTTTGGAGATAGTGATCACAGTTCTATCTCCTTTACCATAGTATTTGAGAGGGATAGGAACAGACAAGTTAAGAAAGCGTTTAATTGGATTAAGGGGAAAATGAGCTATCAGGCAAGAACTTAGAAGCATAAATTGGAAACAGATGTTCTCAGGGAAGTGTACAGCAGAAATGACTTGAGAGAACAGGACCAATCAAGTGTGACAGTGGAAAAGTGTGTATGGAACTGGAGGAGATAGCAGAGGTACTTAATGAATACTTTGTTTCAGTATTTACTACAGAAGAGGATCTTGGCGTTTGTAGGGATGACCTACAGCAGATTGTAAAGCTTGAACATATAGACATTAAGAAAGAGGATGTGCTGGAACTTTTGGAAAGCATCACGTTGAATAAGTCTCCAGGATCGGATGAGATTTACCCCAGGCTACTGTGGGAGGTGAGGGAGGAGATTGCTGAGTTTCTGGCAATGATCTTTGCATCAACAATGGGGACGGGGAGGTTCCCGGAGGATTGGAGGGTTGCAGAATTTGTTCCTTTATTCAAGAAAGGGAGTAGAGATAGCCCAGGAAATTATAGACCAGTGAGTCTTACTTCAGTGGCTGATAAGTTGATGGAGAAGATCCTGAGAGGCAGGATTTATGAACATTTGGAGAGGCATAATATGATTAGGAATGGTCAGCATGGCTTTGTCAAGGGCAGGTTGTGCCTTACAAACCTGATTTAATTTTTTGAGGATGTGACTAAACACATTGATGAAGGAAGAGCAGTAGATGTAGTATACATGGATTTCAGCAAGGCATTTAATAGGGTACCGCATTGCAAGGGTTATTGAGAATGTAAGGAGGCATGGGATCCAAGGGGACCTTGCTTTGTGGATCCAGAACTGGCTTGCCCACAGAAGGCAAAGAGTGGTTGTAGACAGGTCATATTCTGCATGGACATTGGGGACCAATGGTGTACGTCCGTTTGATGGAGCGGGCGCCGGAGTAGAGGGAGACAGAGTAGGAAGGCTTTGTCTCCAGAGGCTTCGGCGAGCAGAGGCTGAGGACGAGCTTCACTCCAAGTGAGGTAAGGCCGAGTAAGTTCCTTTAAAAGAAGAATGTTTCAAAAGTTGAGACAACGTATTGGGTAGGTCATGACAGCTGAGATCGGCCCCGTGGTTTGTTCATCCTGCAGCACGTGGGAAATCAGGGATACTTCCAGTGTCCCTGACGACTACGTGTGCAGGAAGTGTGTCCAGCTGCAGCTTCTGGCAGACCGCATTGAGCGTCTGGAGCTGCGATTGGATTCATACTGGAGCATCCGCGATGCTGAGAAAGTCGTGAATAGCACGTTCAGTGAGTTAGCCACAGCGCAGGTAAAGACTACACAGGCAGAAAGGGAAGGGGTGGCCACTAGACAGCGTAACAGTAGGCAGGTAGTGCAGGAGTCCCCTGGGGTCATCTCCCTCCTAAACAGATATACTGTTTTGGATACTGTTGGTGGAGATGTCTCATCAGGGAAAGGCAGCAGCAGCTGAGTTCATTGCACCATGGGTGGCTCTGCGGCACAGGAGGGAAGGAAAAGGAGTGGGAGAGCTATAGCGATAGGGGATTCGATTGTAAGGGGAATAGATAGGCGTTTCTGCGGCCGCAAACGAGACTCCAGGTGGATATGTTGCCTCCCTGGTGCAAGGGTCAAGGATATCTCTGAGCGGCTGCAGGACATTCTGGAGTGGGAGGGTGAACAGCCAGTGGTCGTGGTGCACATAGGTATCAACGATATAGGTAAAAAACGGGATGAGGTCCTACAAGATGAATTTAGGGAGTTAGGAGATAAACTAAAAAGTAGGACCACAAAGGTAATAATCTCTGGATTACTACCAGTGCCACATGCTAGTCAGAGTAGAAATAGGAGGATATTTCAGATGAATACGTGGCTTGAAAAATGGTGCAAGGGGGAGGGATTCAGATTTCTGGGGCATTGGAACCAGTTCTGGGGGAGGTGGGACCAGTACAAACAGGACGGTCTGCACCTGGGCTGGACTGGAACCAATGTCCTAGGGGGAGTGTTTGCTACTGTTGTTTAGGAGGATTTAAACTAATGTGGCAGGGGGATGGGAACAAGTGCAGAGAGACAGAGGGGTGTAAAATGAGGGTAGAAGCAAAACGTAGTAAGGTGAAAAGTAAGAGTGGCAGGCAGGCAAATCCAGGGCAAAAATCAAAAAGGGCCATTTTTCAACATAATTGTACAAGGGCTAAGAGTGTTGTAAAAACAAGCCTGAAGGCTTTGTGTGTCAATGCAAGGAGCATTCGTAACAAGGTGGATGAATTGAATGTGCAGATAGTTATTAATGAATATGATATAGTTGGGATTACAGGAGACATGGCTCCAGGGTGACCAAGGATGGGAGCTCAACATCCAGGGATATTCAATATTCAGGAGGAATAGACAGAAAAGAAAAGGAGGTGGGGTAGCATTGCTGGTTAGAGAGGAGATTAACGCAATCGAAAGGAAGGACATTAACCTGGAGGATGTGGAATCGATATGGGTAGAGCTGCATAACACTAAGGGGCAGAAAACGCTGGTGGGAGTTGTGTACAGGCCACCTAACAGTAGTAGTGAGGTTGGGGACAGCATTAAACAGGAAATTAGAAATGTGTGCAATAAAGGAACAACAGTTATAATGGGTGAATTCAATCTACATAAAGATTGGGAGAACCAAATTGGTAAGAGTGCTGACGAAGAGGATTTCTTGGAATGTATGCGGGATGGTTTTCTGAACCAACATGTTGAGGAATCAACTAGAGAGCAGGCCATTCTAGACTGGGTATTGAGCAATGAGGAAGGGTTAGTTAGCAATCTTGTCGTGCGAGGCCCCTTGGGTAAGAGTGACCATAATATGGTGGAATTCTTCATTAAGATGGAGAGTGACATAGTTAATTCAGAAACAAAGGTTCTGAACAAAGAGTAACTTTGAAGGTATAATTACCGTAGCTAAGATAGACTGGCAAATGATACTTAAAGGGTTGACGGTGGATATGCAATGGCAAGCATTTAAAGATCGCATGGATGAACTACAACAATTGTTCATCCCAGTTTGGCAAAAGAATAAACCAGGGAAGGTAGTGCACTCGTGGCTGACAACGGAAATTAGAGATATTATCAATTCCAAAGAAGAAACATACAAATTAGCCAGAAAAAGCAGCACACCTGAGGACTGGGAGAAATTCAGAGACCAGCAGAGGAGGACAAAGGACTTAATTAGGAAAGGGAAAAAAGATTATGAGAGAAAGCTGGCAGGGAACATAAAAACTGACTGTAAAAACTTTTATAGATATGTGAAAATAAAAAGATTGGTTAAGACAAATGTAGGTCCCTTACAGTCAGAAACAGGTGAATTGATCATGGGGAACAAGGACATGGCAGACCAATTGAATAACTACTTTGGTTCTGTCTTCACTGAGGAGGACATAAATAATCTTCCGGAAATAGTAGGGGACAGAGGGTCTAGTGAGATGGAGGAACTGAGGGAAATACATGTTAGTAGGGAACTGGTGTTAGGTAAATTGAAGGGATTAAAGGCAGATAAATCCCCAGGGCCAGATGGTCTGCATCCCAGAGTGCTTAAGGAAGTAGCCCAAGAAATAGTGGATGCATTAGTGATAATTTTTCAAAACTCTTTAGGTTCTTCATAGCATGGATTTGTGAAATGGAGGTCGTGTCTGACGAATCTTTTAGAATTTTTTTTGAGGATGTAACTAATAAAGTGGATAGGGGAGAACCAGTGGATGTGGTATATTTGGATTTTCAAAAGTCCCACACAGGAGATTAGTGTGCAAACTTAAAGCACACGGTATTGGGGGTATGGTATTGATGTGGATAGAGAATTGGTTGGCAGACAGGAAGCAAAGAGTGGGAGTAAACAGGACCTTTTCAGAATTGCAGGCAGTGACTAGTGGGGTACCGCAAGGCTCGGTGCTGGGACCCCAGTTGTTTACAATATCTATTAATGATTTAGACGAGGGAATTAAATGCAGCATCTCCAAGTTTGCAGATGACACGAAACTGGGTGGCAGTGTTAGCTGTGAGGAGGATGCAGGGAGACTTGGATAGGTTAGGTGAGTGGGCAAATTCATGGCAGATAATGTGAGGTTATCCACTTTGATGGCAAGAACAGGAAAACAGATTATTATCTGAATGGTGGCTGATTAGGAAAAGGGGAGGTGCAACAAGACCTGGGTGTCATTGTACACCAGTCATTGAAAGTGGGCATGCAGGTATAGCAGACGGTGAAAAAGATGAATGGTATGTTGGCATTCATAACAAGAGGATTTGAGTACAGGAGCAGGGAGGTTCTACTGCAGTTGTACAGGGCCTTGATGAGACCACACCTGGAGTATTGTGTGCAGTTTTGGTCCCCTAATCTAAGGAAAGACATTCTTGCCGAAGAGGGAGTACAAAGAAGGTTCACCAGATTGATTCCTGGGATGGCAGGACTTTCATATGAAGAAAGACTGGATCGACTAGGCTTATACTCGCTGGAATTTGGAAGATTGGGGGGGGGGGGGTGGATCTTATTGAAACGTATAAAATTCTAAAGGGTTTGGACGGGCTAGATGCAGGAAGATCGTTTCTGATGTTGGGGAAGTCCAGAACAAGGGGTCACAGTTTAAGGATAAAGGGGAAGCCTTTTAGGACCGAGATGAGGAAAAACTTCATACAGAGAGTGGCGAATCTGTGGAATTCTCTGCCACAAGAAACAGTTGAGGCCAGTTCATTGGCTATATTTAAGAGGGAGTTAGATATGGCCCTTGTGGCTAAAGGGATCAGGGGGTATGGAGAGAAAGCAGATACAGGGTTCTGAGTTGGATGATCAGCCATGATCATACTGAATGGCGGTGCAGGCTTGAATGGCCAAATGGTCTACTCCTGCACCTATTTTCTATGTTCCTATGTCCGTGATCTGCTCTGGGACCCCTTCTCTTCATGATTTTTACAAATGACCTGGATGAGGAACTGGAGGGATGAGTTAGTAAATTTGCTGATGACACAAATGTTGGGGGTGTTGTGGATAGTGTGGAGGGCTGTCAGAGGTTACAGCCGGACATCGGTAGGATGCAAAACTGGAATGAGTAATGACAAATGGAGTTTAACCCAGACAAGTGTGAGGTGGTTCATTTTGGTAGGTCAGACATGATGCAGAATACAGTATTAATAATAAGACTCTGGGCAGTGTGGAGGACCAGAGGGATTTTGGGGTTCGAGTCCATAGGACACTCAAAGCTGCTGCGCAGGTTGACTCTGTCGTTAAGGCAGCATACGGTGCATTGGCCTTCATCAACTGTAGGACTGAGTTTAGGAGCCAAGAGGTAATGTTACAGCTATATAGAAACCTGGTCAGGCCCCACTTGGAGTACTGTGCTCAGTTCTGGTCACCTCACTACAGGAAGGAAGTGGAAACTATAGAAAGGGTGCAGAGGAGATTTACAAGGATGTTGCCTGGATCGGGGAGCATGCCTTATGAGAATAGGTTGAGTGAACTGGGCCTTTTCTCCTTGGAATCACGGAGGTTGAGAGGTGACCTGATAGAGGTGTATAAGATGAGAGGCACTGATCATGTGGATAGTCAGAGGCTTTTTCCCAGGACTGAAATGGCTGGCATGAGAGGGCACATTTTTAAGGTGCTGAGGTGATGTCAGGGTGTTTTTTTTTTACTCAGAGAGTGGTGAGTGAGTGGAATGGGCTGCCGGTGACGGTGGTGAAGGCAGATATGATAGGGTCTTTTAAGAGACTCTTGGATAGGTACCTGGAGCTTCAAAAAAAATAGAGAGCTATGGGTAACCTTAGGTAATTTCTAAGTAAGTACATGTTCGGCACAGCATTGTGGGCTGAAGCATCTGTATTACGCTGTAGGTTTTCTATCTTTTTAAAAGTTACATGGAGAAGGCAGGAGAATTGCCAAAGGATTAAGAGTGATAATAAATCAGCCTTGATGGAATGGCAGAGCAGATCTGATGGTCCAAGTATCCTAATTCTTCTCGTGTCTTATTGTCTTATGGTCTTAATGCACGAGTTGCAATTACAGTATATTGCCATGTCAGTGCTGGTCAGACTTGATGGGCCAAATCGCCTAATTCTGCTCTTGTATCTTATATTGAGTTGTTCAACAAAGAACTGGAGCAGATCCAAGGGAATCTCAGCTTTCTGTGGTCAGGAGTGTACAGTCAAGCAAAAACAATGGACAATAGTGGTTGAAAGTCAAGACTGCCCAATAGTGGGTAAAAATGGAAAGTGGAATGAACTAGCTTCTTAAGCTACAAATCCAAAGACCATTCCAGCTACACTCAAAGTAGGGGGCCTCAGGCAGCCAAAATCAGAGCAAACTCCAGTTGGTGCCAGTGATTTCAATTTCCCCTGTCCTGCCCAGGGCACAGCACTTAGTAATGACAATCCATCAACCTACCTTTCTCTTTAACTCTTTTACCAGGTGGGCATGCTGTGTGCTTTCTGGCCATCTGACAGCCGTCAACGCAATAATACCCCTCCCTGGGCTCACATATCGTATTGCGAGTGGCAGTACAGTTTTCTTTAGTTTGAAGTCCCAGCTCTATAAATACCAAACATTTGAGATTGAGATTGAATTACAATAAACTGCTTTCTGTTTCAAGTTAGACAGAAGATGATATCAAACTGAATCAGGATTTGCCTGCTGAACCCCTCGTGCCTGCTCCACCATTCAAAAAGATCTCAGCATCTCTCTCACACACTATCCCCACATCACTCAAAATCTAAAAATATATCACTCTTGGTCTTAAACATGCACAGCTGGTGAGCCTCTCAAAGTAGCTGTGCTCTTAATCCGACACTGTGACCCCATGTTCCAGATGCCCCAGCAAGGGAAGATGTTATTCTCGTCAATCCCACTAAAACTTTTTTTTAATATAAAGTGTTGTATGATCATCTCTCATTCTCCTTCTAAACTCTAGAGTAATATGGGCCCCATTAATCTTTCCTCATAAGACAATTCCTTATCCCAGGAATTCTTGTTAGGCTTCCTCTATCAAAAATATGTCCATCTTCAGACCAAGACACCAGACGTGTTCACAACATCCAGGTACAGTCTCACGAGAGCTCCACAAACATTTAAAATATACTCCGTTTTTCCATTATTAATCAAAGTGAATAAAGAATTTTATATTCCATTTACCACGTCACCCTTTCACTTAGCCTGTCCATATCCTTCCATTAACTTACACTGCAACCTGCTTTGTATCTGAAGCAAACTTAACATATCACTCAAAAAGCAAAGATTGCACATGTTGGAAAATTGAAATAAAAACAGGAACTGCTATAAATACTAAACAACCGGAAAGCAACAGATTTCACGACAAATACCAGTGATATTAAACTCAACTCTGATCCTCAGAATTAGTTGATCTGTCGAGTGAGAGACAATCCAGTCCTTTTATTCCTTCCTGTTACCATTTCCTTATAACAGGTTCTAACATTTCCTGATTGACTAACACTAACCACTACGTCACTATGCTACCCAATCTGAACCCAGTGAGTTAGTCTACCAGGGGTCTCTATTCTCAATCCTCCAATCCAAATTTTAGTTTCCCAATTCCTGGAACCCAGAATTCCTAATTACTATCTTGTCCTCTGAATGCCAATTCCTGCCTGTGCTCTGAACGCCTGGTCCCTACTCTCCAATCCTATGTTCCTGATCGCTGGCTTAAATCCTGAATTCCCAGTCCCCGTCTCCTACCTGGAATTCTCAATCTCCATCCTAGGTTCTGAATTCCAAGTATCTACACTCGTCTGCAGCGGTAGCATCCCTACGTCTTGAGAGATGATGGTGTGACAGGTTTCCTGGTGGTTCCTGGGGTTGTAGACTTGGGGTACTATTTGCATTTTCTTGGGTGGCTGTACAGACTAACCCTACAGTGACAGTCTCTTTCACTGCAGCTGCAGGCGGTGGAAGGTGCTATGGTGATGCAGCTCTGGCTTTTCTTCTGGCTCTCTTGTCGATGAGCAGTTTGCTCCTTGCTATCTCAGCACGTTGTACACCGCTTTTGACTGCAGCCCTCCGTGCTGTCTGAGCTTCAACTGTTTCCTCCCACGCGTTGAGGTCGATGACTGCCAGCTTCATGTCACACTTGCAGGCATCCCTGTAGCGGAGGCACGGTCTTCCTCGTGGGCGGAAACCCTCGCCATGCGCCATGTCCTTGGGAACGCGACCCTGGTCCACCCGTTTGACGTGGCCCAGCTATCTGAGGCGTCTGTGACTGAGTGGCGTGTGGATGCTGCAGGTGTCAGCCCATTGCAGAACCTCTGTTGGTGATTCTGTTCTACCAGATGAGCAAAGTGCACCTGAGGAAGTGTAGGTGGAATGAGTTTAGCCTCTTATCGTGGCTGATGTATGGTGTCCAAGCCTCGCTGGTGTAGAGGAGTGTGCTGAGCACACGTGCCTGGAACACGTTCAGCTTGGTCTTGTTTGTCAGCTGTCTGCTGTTCCACACTCCCTTGTACAGTCTGACCATGGCAGCTGCAGCTTTGCCAACCCTGCTGTTCTCCTGTGCTTCGAGGGACAGGAGCTGGTGATGGTCGGCCCAAGATAGGCGAAGGAGTCGACTACATCAAGAGAGCAACCATCAAGGGTGATGTTTGGGGTAAGATTCTGCACCCTGGGATGTTTGTGTTTTTCACTCCATTCTCTAACCTATAGAGACTGTTGTGTGTGTGGGGGGGGGGGGGGGGGAGGTGAAATTGCAGGTCAGCAGTTTCTTTAATACTCAAACCACCCTATCTGGCACCAACAATTATTCCCCAGTCATAGTCACTTAGATCACACTTCTTCCCCATTCTGATGTTTGGTCTGAACAACAACTGAACCTCTTGACCATGTCTGCATGTTTTTACCCATTGAGTTGTCTCCACATGATTGGTTGATTTGCTATTTGCATTAACAAGCAGTAGTAGAAGTGTACCTAATAAAGTGGCCACTGAGTGTAAATTCTCAATCCATACCTTGATTACACGATTTACACTCCAAACATTTCTCCCATCCAGTGTAACAGTCAGAGTATTCCCCATCTGGGCATTGTTCACACTGTGTGCTGAATTGACGAGTGCAGTGTTCAGATACTCTCTTACCTGCAACAAGACATGTACATGGGGAAAGGCAGGCATGGAGTTACAAAACAATCAGGTAACCAGTTACAATGCAGGTTATCAAAAAAAACCTCACCTGAGAAATGGTATTGTTACTAAACAAATAACATTAACTAAGGATCATTATGATACGCATCAGGGATTGTGTTGGCAAATTGGTATTGAGGTCTTTCTTTGATAAATCACTTGGTTACATTCCAGTTCTGTGGGTTTTGAGGCGGTTGGTAAGGCCAGTGTGGGCTACACAGTCTCTACCACAGCGGACTGTGTGACTGGGCAGGTTTGTGAGATGGCAAGTTTATCCTTCTATTTAAACTGGGCTTCTGTCTGTTCCCAATGAGCTGAATTGACCTTTATTACGGTACTTACATCCTTCATATACGTGAGTAAAAATCTTTACGTTACATCTCCATTCAAATGCGCAATTACAGTAATTTATAATATTATATACAACAGGAGAGTCAATATAACAGAAATATAGTTGCGTCAGCATGAATTAATCAGTCTGATGGGCTGGTGTTAGAAGCTGTCCCGGAGCCTGTTGGTTCTGGCTTTTATACTGCAGTACTGTTTCCCAGATGGTAGCTGCTGGAACAGTTTGTGGTTGGGGTGACTCAGGTCCCCAGTGATCCTTCAGGCCCTTTCTTGCACATCTTTATTTGCAAATGTCCTGAATATTGGGAAGTTCACATCTACAGATGGTCTGGGGGGCTATCCAGAACCACTCTCTGCAGAGTCCTGCAGTGAGGGAGGTACAGTTCCCATACCAGGTGGTGATGTAGCCCATCAGGATGCTCTCAATCGTGCCCCTATAGAAAGTTCTTAGAATTTTGGGAGCTATAGAAAACTTCTTCAATCGTTTGAAGTGAGAGAAGTACTGTTGTGCCTTTTTTCACCACCCAGCCAGTATGTACAGACCATGTGAGATCCTCGGTGATGTTTATGGCAAGGAACAAAAAGCTGATCACCCTGTCAACCCCAGCTCCATTGATGTCTATATGGGTCAGCCTGTCTCCATTCCTCCTGTAGTCCACAACCAGCTCCTTTGTATTTGCGACGTTGAGGGAGAGGTCGTCTTCTTGACGCCATTGTGTCAGGGTGATGATGTCCTCTCTGTAGGCTGCCTGATTATTATTTGAGATTAGTGTAGTGCCATCAGCAAGTTTAATTAGCAGATTTGAGCTGTGGGTGGCGACACAGTCATGGGTATACAGAGAGTAAAGGAGGGAGCTTAGTACACAGCCCCGAGTTGAGGGTCAGAGGTGAGGGAGCTCACTCCTACCACCTGCCTGTGATCTGAGCGGAAGTCCAAGATCCAGTTACACAAGGCAGGGTGAAGGCTGAAGTCTTTGAACTTCTTATTGAGCCTGGAAGGACTTATGGTGTTGAATCAGAGGGCACTAAAGCACAGAAAGAATCCCTTCGACCCATCTAGTCCTTGCTGATCTGGTCTTCTGCATAGCCTCACCTATGGAGAATTATGGCCTTCCAGACATCCCTCATCCATGCACCAATTCAACTGAACTCACATCACTTAGCCTGGCAGCTCATTCCACACGCACTCTATCTAAGCATGCACCTTTTGGATACCCCTCATAATTTTTTTTTGAAGTTTATTCCTTCACGGTAGTGGTCCCCAACCCGTCGATCACAATCGGCTGGTCGATCTTTGAGACTTTCCCAGTAGATCTCAAAAAAAAAAAGAAAAAGTACACAAATACTGTTGAGAGATTGCTTCCAGCTTTCTAGTTCCGTTCTTTCTGCCCAGCACGCACGTGTGTAGCTCCCCCACCATGCACCGCGGTAGAAAAGACCAGAAGTAAAACCCCGCAACCTGGAAGCAACCTCTCTTTACAAACAGCTTCCGTAGTATGGGGTGTTGCTATATTCTCATTATCCTAATTTGTATTAACTTATCTTTATAATGCTCATGTTAGAACACTTCTCCCCCTTTAAATCCCAACATTCCCCAAACGTAAATAACTGGGAAACAAAAAACAGTGGTGTCATTATCTTGCGTACCTCTGAAACTTATACTAGTGTCTCAGTAACAGTTTACCAACACAAAACACCTGAAAAACGTGGCAGGTTCAATATTCAGTCTAACAAAGGAAACTGTCCATTCAAATATTCAGTCTGTCAGGAGGTTTGCGAGGGCGCTGTGCTGTAACAGATGAAAATTATGAAATCTAAGTATAGGAGCTGTCTTACTGACAGACACTTCAGACTGTCTCAAACTGGCTGTCTGCAGTTATGAGTCAAATTTCTCACTCCCAAATAATGGACAAAAAGTAGCAGTCAAGTATGACACTTGTGTTTACCCCGAGAAAGACTACCATGACCATGAACCCTGCGCGGGCACGTGTGTGCGCATGCATGCACCTGCCGATTTTTTTCCTACAAATCAGTTTTGGCTTAATTGTCCCGATTCTGTTAATTAAAACGACACAGTGTACATACATTATTTCTACTTCCGGGTTGTGGGGCTTTACTTCCGGTCTTTTCTGCCTGGTGCGCATGCGTGTGACTAACCGATTCAGTAGGTCGATCTTGCCTTTCATTGAGGCCGAGGTTGGGGATCTCGGGCTTAAAAAGGTTGGTGACCACTACTTTACGGGATGTGGGCATCACCAGCTAAGCCAGCATTTATTGCCCATCCCTAGTTGCTGTTGAGAAGGTGGTGATGCGCTGCCTTCTTGAACCACTTCAGTCCCTGAGCTGTACGTACACCCAACGTGTTCTTAGGGGGAGAATTCCATGATTTTGACCCAGCAACAATGAAGGAATGGTGACATGTTTCCAGGTCAGGATGGTGAGTGACCTGGAAGGGGATTCCACGTGGTGGTGTTCCCAGGTATCTGCTGTTCTTGTCCTTCTAGACGGTAGTGGTCCTGGGTCTGGAAGGAGCTGCCTTAGGAACTCGGTGTGCTTTTGCAGTAGTTCTTGTAGATAGTACACACTCCTCCAACTGAGAGTTTCATTGTACCTATGTATAATGACAATACAGATCATTCAATTCAAAATTCTTTGATGGTGGAGGGACTGGATGCTTGTGGAAGGGGCACTGATCAGGTGGGCTGCCTTGTACTGGATTGTGTCAAGCTTCTCAATTGTTGATGGAGCTGCACTCATCCAGGCGAGGGGCGAGTATTCCATTCCACTCCTGACCTGAGCCCTGTAGATGGTGGACAGGCTTTGGGGAGTTAGGAGGTGAGCTACACGCCACAGGATTCCTAGCTTTTGACCTGCTCTGGAAGCCAGGGTGTTTATATGGACGAGACCATTCAGTTTCCTGTCAATGGTAACCCCCAGAATGTTGATCGTAAAGGGTTGACGAAGAAGGAATCTAATAGAGGATAGTGGACCATGGAAGAAAGGGGAAGTGTAGGGAACCACCTTCCCCTCACCTATCACCAGCCAGCTTGTACTCCTGCCCTCCCCCCGCCCCCCACAACCTTCTTTTGGCTTCTGCCCTCAATTTCCTGACTTGATGAATACTGTCGGCCCAAAATATCAACTGTTTATTTCCTTCTGTAGATGCTGCCTAACTCACAGAGATCCTGCAGCATTTTGTGGGCATTGCTCAAGATTTCCAAACTCAGCAGATTTGTGTCTGTGTGTCGTGTTGTTTGTTGTGCACCGAACCTGCTCCAGTTTTAGACGAGACCATGGGAATTAAAACATAGGCAGTCACTCAGCATTGTGAATGACTTGTTATCACAACTTCAGCTACCTCACTCCTCCTGTCTGTTTGCATTTGGACTGGTCGTTTGTAACTGTCATCTCTCTCTTCCCTTTCCATTTATTTATATATTCGGGTCTTTTGGTCATTTTGCAACAGGCCAGACTGTACAACATTATCTAAACTTTACAACATTACACAGACAAAGGGACTCAACCACCCCTTAATGTCTACATTACTTTATCACATCATGTCTTCTGGGATGTTTTTAAATGAACATTGTTATTCAGAAGTTGACACTGCACCATCCGTGAGTCAGAAGGTTGTGGGTTCAAGTCCAATTTCTGACACTTGTGCCCCAAATCTAGGCTGTCGTTCCAGTGAGTATCTCGGGAGAGATGTTAAACCACGGCCTTGTCTGCCCACTCAGATGGAAGTGAAAGATCCTGTAGATCATTGACAGTTGACCTCTTACTGATCGACTGCTGATACAATGACATTTCGATAACAGATCAATTGTAACAGATTTATTATCTGTTACAGTGTCAGACGTCACTCCTGCAGTGTTGTCCTGAGGATGAGATGATTGACCTCCAACCACCACAGCCGTCTTCCTTTCTATCAGGTATGATTCCAACCAGTGGAGGGTTTCCCCCCTAATTCCCATTGACTCCATTTTAGCTGGGGCACCTTGGTGCCACACTCGGGTCAAATGCTACCTTGACATCGAGGGCTATCACTCACTTCACCTCTGATATTTAGCTCTTTGGTCCATGTTTGGACGAAGGAGGTGAGGAGGTCAGCAGCTGAGTGGCCTTGACGGAACCCAAACTGGGCATCTGCAAGCAGCTTATTGCTGAAGAGGTGCTACACGATAGCACTGTTGATGACCACTTCCACTACTTTGCTGATGATCTCAGAACTATTACATTACTATGCTCAAATCTCTAAAGAGTTTGCTTCAGGAAGCTGGTGTTGTGCCTACCTACGACACCATAGCCCATCCATCAGAGCCAACTGACCAGCGCTGGAGTTGCAGGCCTGTGAAGAACGTTGCTGTCAAATTCCTCAAGAACTGGTCATATGCATGAATGAGAAACCAATGGTTCAGTAGAAATATTAAAGACAGACCTTCAATTCTCTATAACCAAAGGAGAAAGAGCAGTCTTTTATCTCATACTAAAAGGGAAATGCCACTAATGAATCATTTCTTAATTTTAACCACTCATACGTTATGGATTTTTAAGTTTTAAAAAATCTATAGTTTCTATAGTGGTAGGGATTCCATACAATAGAGGCATGGCTTACCCGCTTCACATGATGGACAGCACCAACCATTATGTGTATACTCCAATTCTGTACAATCATCTACATGTGAAGCTTCCATTAACACCAGTGAGAGGATCAGGTTCAGTTGACCTGTAACTAAATAGTTAAATTAAGGAATTTTAATAGTGCTGGAGATCACACAGTAATACTGGTGATTATTTTATAAGTTACTTTACTGTATTCCATAGAATAATTGTATTCAAGAAAGGGAGTAGAGATAGCCCAGGAAATTATAGACCATTGAGTCTTACTTCAGTGGTTGCTAAGTTGATGGAGAAGATCCTGAGAGGCAGGATATATGAACATTTGGAGAGGCATAATATGATTAGGAATAGTCAGCATGGCTTTGTCAAAGTGCCTTACGAGCCTGAATGAATTTTTTGAGGATGTCACTAAACACACTGATGAAGGTAGAGTGATAGATGTAGTTCAGCAAAGCATTTGATAAGGTACCCGGTACAAGGCTTATTGAGAAAGTAAGGAGGCATGGATCCAAGGGGACATTGCTTTCTGAATCCAAAACTGACTTGCCCACAGAAGGCAAAAAATGGTTGTAGATGGGTCATATTCTGCATGGAGGTCAATAAACGGTGGTGTGCCTCAGAAATCTGTTCTGGGACCCTTTATCATGATTTTTATAAATGACCTGGATGAGGAAGTGGAGGGATGGGTTAGTAAATTTGCTAATGGCACAAAGGTTGGAGGAGTTGTGGATAGTGTGGAGGGCTGTCAGAAGTTACAGCAGGACATCGATAGGATGCAAAATTGGGCTGAGAAGTGGCAGATGGAGTTCAACCCAGATAAGTGTGAGCTGGTTCATTTTGGTAGGTCAAATATGATGGCAGAATATAGTATTAATGGTAAGCCTCTTGTCAGTGTGGAGGATCAGAGGGATCTTAGGGTCCATGTCCATAGGACACCCAAAGCTGCTGTGCAGGTTGACTCTGTGGTTAAGAAGGCACACAGTGCATTGGCCTTCTTCAATCGTGGGATTGAGCTAGGAGCTGAGAGGTAATGTAGCAGCTATCTAGAAACCCGGTCAGGTCCCATTTGGAGTACTGTGCTCAGTTCTGGTCGCCTTACTACAGGAAGGATGTGGAAGCCATAGAAAGGGTGCAGAGGAGATTTACAAGGATGTTGCCTGGACTGGGGAGCCTGCCTTATGAGAATAGGTTGAGTGAACTCGGCCTTTTCTCCTTGGCATCATGGAGGATGAGAGGCGACCTGATAGAGGTGTATAATATCATGAGAGGCATTGATCGTGTGGATAGTCAGAGGCCTTTTCCCAGGGCTGAAATGGCTAACATGAGGGTGCAATTTAAGCTGCTTGGACAGAGGACATGTCAGGGGTAAGTTGTTTTTTTATTATACGCAGAGTGGTGAGTGCATGGAATGGGCTGCCGGCCACAGCAGTGGAGGCAGATAAGAGAGGGTCTCTTGAGAGACTTCTGGATAGGTACATGGAGCTTAGAAAAATGGAGAGCTAAGGGCAATCCCAATTAATTTCTAAAGTAAGTGCATGTTCAGCACAGCATTGTGGGCTGAAGGGCCTCTATTGAGCTGTAGGTTTTCTATCTTTCTATGTTTCATCTCACAAAGCAGTACAGATTTACAACACTCCTGCTTTCCATCAAATGTTCAGGCCAACTTCTTTGCAGATTTTCAATGTCTAGATAAAGGTACTTTTGTGATGAATACAGAATTTAATCGATAATTAGGTGAAAATAAACTGTAACAGTTACTCAGTTTACTTCAAAAGTCATTGTACTTAGAAGTTACTTGAACACAGAAAATGCTGAAAATTTTCAGCAAGTCAGTTAGTATCAGAGGGAAAGAAACAGTTGACTTTTCAGGTTGACGAGCAAACAGCTACAGATGCTGGAAAAACAACAAAAAGCAAACTCTGGGATGCTGGATTGCTATTTCTCTGGTAGATCACTTGCTTAAACTCCAGTTCCACCTGTTCGGAGGTGGTTGATAAGGCAAATATCGGCCCCACAGTGGAGTGTGAGATTGGATGGGTGAGTAGTTTGTGAGATGGTGTGATTCTTCTATTTACACTGGGCTTCCAATAGTCACAGAGTCACCCACATTTAATGAGCGTTACTGAATATTCTGAAACAAAATTGGAACACAGTCTTCACCTACCCACAGTGACTCTGCTGTTGAAAGCTGGAGCCACATTTTTCCACCTTCAACCCCTTGGGCTCTGTCCTATCACAGACAATCCATGTGTTTCATCCCATCCTCCCCACTTTTCAGCTCTGGCACAGGGTTATTGATCAGTATATTCTATGTTTCTTTCAGCAGATACTGACTGACCAATCAAAATTACACATTCGTTTTATTGGAAACATGTAAAGACAACTGTGTGGAAGTATAGTACGGTATTTTAATCCGGCGAACGGTCTTTGAATGGGACCATCTACATACCTGCGAATAACGTTGCAAGTTTAGGAATCCCCATCGAATGATAAACAATGAGATTTTTGGGAGGACAGTCTGATTTCCAATCTGCACTCTTCTATAACGCACCTGTAAAACATGACAGCAAAGACCAACATCCTGTTATTGGTCCTGATGAAGGATCTCAGCCTGAACTGTCGACTGTTTATTCATTTCCATAGATGCTGCCCAACCTACTGAGTTCCTCCAGCAATTTGTGTGTGTTGCTAAGCATTTAACAACAGTTTTTCAACATCAAATTTCAAATTGTACAAATAGAAAAATGAAAAAAAAGTAATAAATATAGAGAATATGAGTTGTAGAGTCCTTGAAACTGCGACAGTTGTAGAATCACTCAGTATTTGGACGAGTGAGGTTGTCTACACTGGTTCAGGAGCCTGACAAGAACACAAGAATGATTGAGGGGTGATAACTGTTGCTGAACCTGGTGGTGTGGGGGTCACGGAAGGAACAGATCTGGACTATACGTAAGTGCCATTACAGAGTCAAATGCCACAATGATAGTGGACAGTATAAAGCTAATCATTCATTACAAGATCTCCCAGCTCGTTGATACAGTAGTTCTTTCTGCACAATAAGGTAGGCAACAGCTATGTCAGCGTAGGTGGCCGATTGTTGACAGGAAATTCTGAAGCAATAACTTACCTCAGAGTTGTAAATAAGGAGAATGCTCTTTTAATGACCCATTGGTGAGTACATCAACGTGGGTGTAAAGGGACAGCAAGGTCATTTTTTCATGTGTGATTCCCAGTTACACAGACCCCCATGCTGCAGAACGTTAGTGATGGGACCTTTGAACCTTCTGAAGATCCTCTTGAAGGTGGTAATTTCTGGCACTTGTATGGTGCAAATATTTGTTACTTCTCAAAGGTTCTACCCAACTACTTCATTTTTTTATCGGCTGCAGGAAAGAATTCAGAGTGGGGTGGGGTGGGGGAGAGGGGGAGCGGGGCGGGGGAGGGAGCGGGGGCCGGGGCCGGGGAGAGAGCGAGGGAGGAGAGGGAGAGGGAGCGGGGGAGGAGAGGGAGAGTTTAACACGTGCGACTCCATTGCAGACATCCCACTTCCCCTGGGAGTCTCCCGCAAACTGAAGTCGACGTTTTCTTTGACACCCCCAAACCCCTCAGTCATTTTCCCTTTACTTCTTGTCAAAATCCATTTCACACCATCAGTAAACACCCCAGCTGAATTTACCGAGACGGCTACACTCAGACACTTCACAGCTGATTAAAAAACCCGTCCAGTCGGCTGGCGCGCTCACGGGCTTTTTCATTAAAAATGTCTCCCCTTCAACTGTGCATCCCACAGTCCCTGGCACATTGACAGAACATAGTCTGGAATTAAAACTCTCCTCACTTACCTGCGCCGGTTCTGTAGTGGCATCCGCACCAAACTTCGGAGCGAGACTTCTGCGTGTGACACAAAGGAGAAGTGAACCACTTTCCCACTTTCCCAAGTGAACCAACCAGCCGATTGCAGGCGTCTCCCCACGGCTATATCGCGTGACACCGGTCTCATCGCCTGTTTCTAATGCCACACCCCTCAAGAAAACCAAATTAGACTCGGTGCGAGTAAACCATCTCTTTTACACCCCCACTGCTTCAGTCACTTCATGGTTAAGACATGAGCTCTCAAATGCAGACATCCCACCCTGCAAAAACTCGTTTCAGGGAGGTACAGTAGCACCACCATTTCAGACAGGTAGCACCCCCGCCCCCACCCGCAACCCATATCCTCCCCACCCCGGTCGATCTCCAAGAGTGTATGTAATACTTTGTTTAGTGATTTTGTCTAATCTCTAAACCAAGTTGGGTATATGCAGAAAATGTGACCTTAAAATATGTACCAATATCATATAATTATGGAGTCGTTTTTTTATTCTATTAGAACTTTAAGCAAGTCTACAGGAAGTTTGGCCTCATCGCGAAGGATATTAATAGAGTAGCTCCTTAGCAGCTAGCCAGCTAGTTTAAATAATGTTAGCTATACTAATGAACGAATGACACCTGTTAAACTCACCTCAACATGTCTTTTACATTTTAACCCACCACGGGCAATAGAAAAGTCACTGTTGCAAACAGTGCAGCGAACAACACTGTCATTGCTTTTGAGGTTCACTGTAAAACCCGCTCACGGAGAAAACTTCTTCAGTGTAGGCATCACTGGCAGAGGCTTTGCAGTAGAATTTAAAGAGCAAACACGAGGAAATCTGCAGATGCTGGAAATTCAAACAACAACACACACAAAATGTTGTTCCACCAGCATTTTGTGTGTGTTGTTTAAATTTCCAGCATCTGCAGATTTCCTCGTGTTTGCTCACGGAGAAAACTGACAGGTCTACTTAGCCGGAAGAGAGACCAATCAGGATGCTCCCTCTCGCTCTCAAAAAAATCGATTTCTGGGATATTGTATTAAATTTGCAGACGTCAGGGAGCTATCGACTGACTGCACCTTACCGCTGAAGCAATTTAGTAAGTGTTTTATATTCCAATTTGTTTCAGTGGACGAATGTCAAAGGACAGGTTCTGTACCACGTGTCCTGATAGCAAATTGTACAATAAAAGAAATTCATTGACCAGTTACATTTTTATGTGGCTCTGACGACAGTTCAGAGGCTGAGTATTCAGTGGAAGGGGACATATACCAGCCCAAATGTTTTCCACCAACTTCAGGATAAAGAGTGTAATGGAAAACTGTCCATCTGCCTAGTCAGTGCAGTTCCAACAACACACCATTCGGGATAAAGCAAGTCTCATCCGTGAGGACTTTTTATGCATCCAGGACACTATCTGTGACAGATTAAAAATGAACAACACCAAAACTTCATTAAATGCAGAAAACACAGACTGGGTTTAGCATTGAAATGAAAGTTCAAGTTCAAATGTGAATCTTTCCCATGGACTCCTTTGCCCCACTCCTGGATGGCGGTGGTATTGCTTCAGAAATTATCTGAAAGGGAAATCAATACACAGTCGACTTTTTTGGACCAAGACCCTTCAGCAGGACTTGAAAGGAAGGGGGAAAATGCTGGAATAAAATGGTGGGAAAGGGGGATGGAAGACTAGTTAGAAAGTGATAAGTGAAGCCAGGTAGATGGGAAAGGCAAATGACTGAGAAAGAGAGAATCTGAAAGGAGAAAGTGGACCATGTGAGAAAGGGGCACCATGGAGAAGTGATGGGCAGCTGATAAGAGGCCAGAGTGGGGAATAGAAGAAGAGGGAGGGGGAGAGAAAATCATTTTACCAGAGAAATAAATCGATGTTCATTCCATCAGGTTGGGAGCAAACAGGATGGAATATGAGATGTTGCTCCCCCACCATGACAGTGGCCTCACTGTAGTAAATGAGGAGTCAGTGAACAGGAATGGGAATAGGAATTGAACCAGTTGGCCACTGGGAAATTCTGCTTATGGTGGATGGAGCAGAGGTGTTCAACAAAACGGGCCCCCAATCGGGTCTCATCAATGTAGAGGAGGCCGCATTGGGAACACTAGACACAATAGATGACCCCAGCAGTTTCATCGGCGAAGTGTTGCTTCACCTGGAATGACTGTTTGGTGCTCGAATGGAGGTGGGGGAGAAGGCGAATGAGCAGGAGGAACACTTTGGCCACTTTCTGGGATAAGTGGCAGGAGGAAGAATAGTGGGATGGGACACATGGACAAGGGAACGATGGAGGGACCAGACTTCCGATTCGGAATCAGGCTCATTACCACTAACACCCGTTGTGAAATTCTTTGTTTTCTGGCAAAAGTAGAAGACATGAAATATTAGTGTAAGTAATTATAAAAATAGCTACATGGATAGCAACAGACTCTCAGTGGTCATTTTATTAGATACCTCCTGTACTTGGCAATAAAGGGGGCACTGAATGTATGTCTGTGACCTTCTGCTGCTGTAGCCCAACTACTTGACGTGGTATGTTTTCAGAGATGCCCTTTTGCAATTCACTGTTCTAACAGGCGGTTGTTTGAGTTACTCCCACCTTCCCGTCGGCTTGGACCAGTCTGACGTTTCTCCTCTCATTTCTCTCATTAACAAGGTGTTTTCACTCACCGAAATGCCACTCACTAGGTGATTTTTGTTTCCGCACCATTCTCTGTAAACTCTTAAAGACTGTTGTGTGTGAAACTCTAGAAGATCAGTTTCTGAGATACTCAGATCACATCTGGTACTAACATTCATTCCATCGTCAAAGTCACTCAGATCAAACTTCTTCCCCATTCCGACATTTGGTCTGAAGAACAATTAACTTCATGACTACGTCTGCATGCTTTAACGCACTGAGTCAAAGCCACGATTGTCTGATTAGATAGTTGCATCAATGAGCAGGTGTACAGTACCTAATAAAGTGGCTAAATGGATAGCTGCATACAGTTGCAAGAAAATGTTTGTGAACACTGCAATTACCTTGTTTTCTGCATTAATTATTCATAAAACGTGAGCTGATCTTCATCTAAGTCACTATAAAAGACAAACACAAACTGCCTAAACTAATAATACTCAAACGATTCTACATCTTCTCGTTATACTGAGCACACCATTTAAACAATGACAGTCTAGGTTCAGAAAAGTATGTGATCTCTGGGTTAAAGCCTTCTAACAAAGCTATTTGGAGTCAGGTGTTCCAATCAATGAGATGAGATTGGAGGTGTGGGTTGTAGAGTTGCCCTCCCCTATTTAAAAAAAAGACACACAAAGTCAGGTTACTGGCAGATACTGGACTTCTCAAGAAAGATTTCTTTATGTGCACCATGCCTCACTCAAAACAACTTTCAGAGGACCTTAGAAGAAGTATTGTAGAGATGCATGAAGCTGGAAAAGGCTACAAAAGCATTTTTAAGGACCTGATAGTTCATCAGTCCCAGTCCACAGTAAGAGAAATTGTCTCCAAATGGAGAAAGTTCAGTACCGTTGCTACTCTCCCTCGGAGATCATAAGAGCACAATGTGCAATGGTGAAGGAGGTTAAACAGAACCCAAAGGTAACAGCAAAAGATCTGCAGAAATCTCTACAACTTGCTAAACTCTGTTCATGTGACCACTACAAGAAAAACACTGAACAAGAACAGTATTTATGGAAGAACACCATGGAGGAAACCACTGCTCTCCAAACAGAAACATTGCTGCACGTCTCAAGTTTGCAAAGACCACCTGGATGTTCCATAATGCTTCTGGGACAATAATCTGTGGACAGATGAGACAAAAGTTGAACTATTTGGCAGAAATGCACACCCTATGCTTGTTGGCAAAAGGATACTGCATATCAATATCAAAACCTCTCAACAACTGTGAAGCATGGTGGAAGGAGCATCGTGCCTCAGGGACTGGACAGCTTGTGATCGTTGAGGGAAGAATGAATTCAAAAGTGTATCAAGACATTTTACAGGAGAATGTCAAGGTAGTGGCCTGTCACCTAAAGCTCAATAGAAGTTGGATGATACAACAAAAAAATGATTCAAAACACAAGAGTAAATCAACAATAGAATGGTTAAAAGAGAAGAAAATTCATGTTTTGAAATGCCAAGTCAGAGTCCAGATCTTAACCCAATTGAGATGCTGTGGCATGACCTGAAGAGGGATTTCACTAAGGTATCCCGGAAATATTGATGAACTGAAACCGCTTTGTATGGAGGAATGGTCTAAAATTCCTCCAAGCAGATCAACGGTAACTGGAAATGTTTGGTTGAAGTTATTGCTGTACAAGGAGGTCACACTAGTTATTGAAAGCAAAGGTTCACATACTTTTCCCAACAAATACATGTAATATTGGATCATTTTTCTCAATAAATAAATGAACAAGTCTAATGATTTTGTGTTATTTACTTAAGTGGGTTCACGTTATCTAGTATAGGACTTAAGTGAAGATCTGATCACATTTTAGATCATATTTATTCAGAAACAGAAAGAATTCTTTAGGGTTCACAAACTTTCTATCACTGCTGAACATATTGTGCAAAGGTGTAAGGTGCATATATATAGCTAGAGTGCCTAAAATATTTGCCTAATACTGTGGCAATTTTATATATTGCACAGGCAAGGAGAGGGGAATCATGGTTGGGAAAAGGGGAAGGGAGAGGAAAGGTAGCAGGAAATACCATAAAGATATTCTTTAATAATCAATAAACCAATTGTTTGGAAACAAATGACCTTGTGTGATTTCTCAGGGCTGGGTACATCTGCACCCGTACCATCCTCCACCCCAGCACTCCTTCTCTGCCACGTGTTCCACACCCCTCCTGCAGCACAACACCATCACCATTCCCAGCATATTTGCTCCTGCCAGATTAACAAACACATCCTCTACTGCACGTCGACAGATTCAGTGCTGTGCTAAAGTCTTAGGCACCCTAGATGTATACATGTACCTAAGACAATGGCAGAGCACTGTAGATACTAGATGGATACCTACCGACAGAGGGTGAATGAGATGTTGTGAACTAGGATCCAGTCACTGAAGCTTTGAAGAGACTGAGCTGAGTGAAGGTGGAAACAATATCCAGCAGTCAATAGGAAGAAGTACAGTCAACATACAATGAAACAACACTACAACTAACCCTATTTCCAGAGATTAAAACATTCAGTCCGGGTTTCAGGTCCACTGATCAGTCTGTGGGTGACTCCTGCTTAAGGCCGGCCCATCAGAAGCACTGCTGATAAATCCCTACCCTTTACATTCAATGGATAATGGTCTGTAATCCCACCACTTTCCACATGTTGTAACCATCAGATACATCTTCATCTCCTCTTTCAGAATTCCAAAGGGGCTGTTTTCTCTGTGACTCCCTGATTCACTCTTCAATCTCCACCAAATGTCCCTCTTCTCCTGGTTCTTTCCCCTGCAATCACGTGCTGTGACGGCTGAAATGAGGCTGAGACTGATCCTGGTTGATATTAAAAAGTCTTTATTCATTAGATTGGATTAATTAAGGAATCATATGCAATAAGGGTAGTAAGAGTTTATAGAGAAATTGTGAAAGGCAGTATAATTAAGAAAAGTGAACTTGTTCATTTTGGAAGGTGGAGCAAAATAAAAGGGAAGTGTTACTTCTTCAGAATTGTTATTTTAATTTTGTTTATGATTGACTGCTTGAAGCTGAAAACAAATATAATTTCAGATTACTTGTATCATGTAGGAATTTGGCTAAACAAGAAACAAGCATTTACTGAATATAATGTGTTTTATTGCACAGTGGTGCTGACACTTTGCAATAGTTCCATTCAGCTAAAAACATTTTATTGACTATTTGCACTTGTACACAGTGTCTGAGGTTTCTTGCTGAAGTGTCCAACAATAATCAGCCAGCATTGATGGATTCCAGTTGCCCTGATACTGTTTATCCCCCATGACTGCAATGTCCCGGTGAAACCCTTCCCCCAAGCTCATTACTGACCGGAACAAGATTTGCAAGGAAGAAGTCTAAATGCAAATGCAAAAACGAATTGAGTGACATGTTACACTCATGGTTTTGTGTGCTTGAAGCATGTTGTCAGCCAGTTGCACAGTCTGGTGCTCTGTAATGGCCAAGGAAATTTTCAACATGCTTGAATGCATTCCTGGCGATTTTCTCTGGTCCCACTAGACGTTCTTCAAATTGCCTGTCATTGGTGACCTGTTTAATTTGTGGACCAACAAATAATGCCTTCCTTACTGTTGGCATCAGTTATTCTGACGAATTATGAATTGAAATGATAAATATAGTCGATTTTTAAGAAAATGGTGCATGATAGGGAAACTTCGTGGTTCAAGATCGGCAACCCAAGATCCAAAAGATGCATGATAAAGTATTGAGGAAGCAATATCTTCGTTGTCCAGTGTAATTAGTATTTAATTTTCCTTCCTGTTGATGGAGTCCTACATTAATCTTCCATTACTTAACATCTATTCTACACAATGGTTCAATGCTCAATGTTACATATTATCTATGTTTGTATCATAATAAATTTGCAATACATTTTCAGCCTTTGTTATTTTGTAAAAACAGAGCTTCTATGTCATGTAATAAACAATGTATTAAAGTTTACCTATTGGCAATTATTAATGATTGCCAATAAGTAGTAAAAAAGACAAAACCAATCACTGACCCAAACCACACAACATAGTGATAGAAAGCACTACAAGTGTCCGACAACTTTTTGTCTCCCTCTTGTTGTCCTTGTCTCTATATCCAGCTCTTCGAATAAGTCACAACCCATCTTAATATTCCCACTAGCACAACAAAATTGCCCCTTTTTATATCCTTCAAGATCCCTTACTCTAATGCATGGGGAAGTGCCAGATCATATTTACACCTGCAGAATCTTCTCCCCCTTCCCAGACAAACGTATTTTCCACCATTATCTACTGGGATAATGTGTTATAGACTAGTACTCACACTAAACTCTCCAAACACTGCTGTGGACTGGTTCCTTGTACTTTCTCTAAACATTCCCACATTCTAAACAAACACCATTTTGTCTTGAGACTTCTGGTAAGATGGCGATTGCTTAGCTGCTCTGAACTTTTGTTCCGTTACTGTCGCTACCTTTGCACTAAATGTCTCCATTTTATAAACCTTAGTTAGGAATTATTTCGGTATCTCTTACTTGCCTGTGAATATATCTAACCTACAATGTCTAGCAAGAGTTCTAAATCCGGGAGAAAAGAAACTACGACCCCGTCGGACGTGACGATGGAGGCGCTTGAAAATCTCCGAGACGAAATCTTAAAGGAAATTAAAACCGCTTTCAAACAGTTAGAAGAGAAACTGGATCGGATCAATGATAAAGTGGACAAACATGCTGAACACTTATCTCGCATCGATTTGACTTCTGAAGCTTTAGAAAGTCGGGTTCGATACTTGGAGACTCTCTGTTCCAGCTTAGAGGAAAAATCTAACAAACTTCTTTCCAAAATGGTGGATCTCGAAAATCGCAGCAGACGCTGCAATATCAGAATTCTGGGATTACCAGAGGCAACTGAGAAGGGGTCAACCGTGAAGTTTTTCGCCGAGTTTCTCTGTGAGTTATTCGGGAAAGATTTGCTTCCGAACCCGCCCGAGCTCGAACGGGCACACAGAGTTAACGTCCCTCCCGGAATTCTGGGCTCCTGTCCGCGACCAGTAATCTTGTGTTTCCATCAATACCAGGTAAAACACAGTCTGATTGTGGAGGCACGTTGCAGAGGCTCTTTTTCTTTCCAGGATACAACCATTCGCTTTGTGGAAGATTTTGCACCCCAGACCTTAAAGATGCGCGCTGAGTATAAAGGCGTAATGAAAGTGCTTTTTGATCATGGTTTCAAACCTTCCTTTCGTAATCTTGCTGACCTAAGAATCAAGTTTAATACCGGGGAATTCAAGTGGTTCAAATCAGCGAGGGAAGCTGAAGCATTTGTGGCAAGTCTTCCGGCTATTCAGTTATCTTCGGAATCTGATCGGACCTCCTAAAATGGTGGATAAGTACTCCTCGTAGTAAAATTACTTTCTCTGGACTCGGAATTCACTTGAATCACTCAGACATTATTCACTGAAACTCTAAAGGCTGTTGACAATCTCTCCCGGGATTTGGTGTGTGTGTAATCTATTTTTACCTCTGTATAACTTTACCTACAGAGTTCTACAACTAATTCTAACTTGTTTTGGAGGTTTGAAGTCTTTAGTGAAGGCCTCCCTGTTTGTTGGTTCACAGTTCAACTGCTGATTTATTTTTCCTCTGTTTTAAATATTTATTTATTTTATCTTTTTCTTTTCTTCACCCCTTTTTTTTCCCATTCTCTGAATTTTTTTTTCTCCCTTCTCGGTAAACGGTTGATAAATACTTGTCTTGAATTTATAATTTTCCCCTTCCTCTTTTTTTCTTTTTCCTTCTTACCTTTTTTTTACCTTTTCTTACTTTATTCTCCTATAATATTTCGCGGGTAGGTTAGTTTTGGTTTTCTTCCGATTTTCTCTGTATTAAGTTGTATATCTCGGCAGAAGGTGTTCTAATCTGTAGTTATGTTTTCTAGTGCATAAACTAGTTACTGTTTGTTATAGCATTTATATGGAACTGCTGTCAATGACACAGATCTGGAAGTTGTATTTGGGTTAATTTTTTTGGTAGAGCTAGCTACTTGTTTTGGTAGCCGTCTAGTTTTGGGTTGTGTGGGTGGGGTGCGTTTTCCAGTTCCAACATTTCTTTATTGTTTAGGACATGTCTATATTTTGACCTTACGAATCTATGTTTACATCTCTGCTCCCAGACTGCTATTGTACCGCTTGATTTTTTATATGCCTGCTGCCTTTTATGCATTAGTAATTGATAATGGCTAGTGCACTTAAATTTGTGAGCTGGAATGTAAAGGGACTGAACCACCCTGTTAAAAGGAGGAAGGTATTCTCACATATTAAACAACTCAAAGCTGACATTGCTTTCCTCCAAGAAACTCATATTCGTTGTTTTGATAACTCCCGGCTTCTGTCCAAGTGGGCGGGTCAGCATTTTCATTCATCCTTTGCCGCTAAAGCTAGGGGAGTCTCCATTCTTATTAACTCAAATATTCCTTTTGAACTCCATAATAAAATATCGGACACAAATGGCTGTTTTATTATTGTTTCTGGTAAACTATATAACACTAAAGTTGCACTAGCAAACCTGTATGCCCCCAACTTTGATGATGTTAACTTTTTTGAACGGTTTTTTCCCTCACTACCAGACTTAAACTCATACTCTCTTATATTGGGTGGTGACTTTAACTGTTGGTTGGATCCTAAACTGGACCGATCGTCCTCTGTTACCAGATCACCTACCAAATCTGCTTTAGCTATTCAGTCGTTTCTCTCTAATTTTGGTATCTCTGATATTTGGCGTTTCCTCCATCCTACGGAGAGAGATTATTCCTTTTTCTCACATGTTCACCATACATTCACTAGAATTGACTATTTCCTACTCGATAACCAACTTATCCCATTTGCCCACACTTGTGACTATCAGAGTATACTGATTTCTGACCATGCCCCAATTACCCTCTCTCTGAACTTTCCCGGTCTCCCTCAGAGGAACAAACACTGGCGGTTCGATTCAACTTTATTATCGGATGATGATTTCGTAAAATTTATTAAAGACCAGATAACCTTCTATTTTAACACTAATACATCACCTGAAGTGCCATCCCAGATTGTCTGGGATGCCATGAAAGCATATTTGAGGGGTCAAATAATCTCTTACACAGCAAATCTCAATAGAAGATCCCGTGCAGATCGAGCAGACCTCATTAACCAGATCAAAGATGTGGATCAATTATATGCCCAAACTAAGAACCCTGAATTATACAAGAAGCGCGTTGAACTCCAAACTAAATTTAACCTTCTGTCCACTCAACCTGTCGAACGCCAACTTCTCGAAAGCAAGAGCCGCTTTTACATTCATGGGGATAAGTCTGGTAAATCCCTAGCCAATCAGCTGAGGCGTTCTAAAGCCAAACAACATATTACAAAGATCCGGAAGGAGAACGGAGACTTTACATCGGATCATTTAGAAATTAATGACACATTTAAAAAATTTTATTCTCGGCTTTATTCCTCTGAATCCCTGAATGACAATATCTCTGTGGATCAATTTTTACAGAATCTGAATATCCCCTCACTTTCATCTGATTTCAAAGCCAAACTTAATGCGCCTATATCACTAGAAGAAATATCTTCTGCAATTTCTGCACTATCCTCAGGGAAATCTCCTGGACCTGATGGGTTCCCTGTGGAATTTTATAAATCATTCTCCTCACTTCTTTCTCCTCAGTTACTTTCAGTATTATCTGACTCGTTTAACTACGGCAAATTGCCACCCTCTTTCAATGAGGCATCTATTATTCTTCTTTTAAAAAAGGGCAAAGACCCAACAGAGTGTTCCTCGTACAGGCCGATCTCTCTGCTCAATGTTGATGTAAAGATCTTAGCTAAAGTGTTGGCTCATAGATTAGAAACCGTTATTCCCTCCATTATCTCGGATGACCAAACAGGCTTTATTAAAAACCGCCTCCCTTTTTTTAACATTCGGTGTCTATTTAATATTTTATACTCAGTTCCAACTGGGACTCCTGAATGTGTTATCTCCCTTGATGCGGAGAAAGCATTTGATCGTATAGAGTGGAACTACCTTTTTGCAGTCTTAGAAAAATTTGACCTCGGCCAAAGTTTCATCTCTTGGATCCAATTGCTGTACCTGTGTCCTACTGCTTCTGTTCTAACTAACTTTCAGAAATCCCAAGTATTCAATCTCAAACGCGGCACCCGTCAGGGATGCCCCTTAAGTCCCTTTCTCTTTGATTTGGCTATAGAACCTCTGGCGATAGCATTTCGAAAATGTCCTGAACTGACCGGGATTTGGAGAGGGGGTGTTGAGCATAAAGTCTCTCTCTATGCTGATGACTTACTACTCTTTCTCTCATATCCGTCTACATCCTTACCTCTAATGTTTTCACTTCTTGACCAGTTTAGCCAGATCTCTGGCTATAAACTCAACTTACATAAGAGTGAACTTTTCCCAATTAATAAAGAAGCACAAGAACTAATATTTCGTGATCTCCCTTTTAAAGTAGTCCATAATCAATTTACTTACCTTGGAATTACAGTCACAAGGAAGTTTAAAAATCTCTTTCGTGAAAACTTTGTCAATCTTTCATATGCTACAAAACAGAATCTGGTACAATGGTCACCTCTATCTATGTCCTTGGTAGGTCGTATCAATGTTGTCAAAATGTATGTTCTCCCCAAATTTTTATACTTATTTCAATCTATCCCAATTTTTATTCCTAAATCTTTTTTTGATTCCTTAGACTCTATTATTTTGTCTTATCTGTGGCAGAATAAGCGCCCTAGAATTAATAAAATCCACCTCCAAAAATCTAAAAAAGAGGGTGGCATGGCTTTACCTAACTTTCGCTTATATTACTGGGCAGCTAATATACGTTGTGCTGCCTTCTGGTCTTTCTTCCACGGTCAACCTGAGTGCCCTAACTGGGTGGCAATGGAGTTGAGCTCCACTAAAGAATTATCTATATCTGCACTTCTTGGCTCTGCACTCCCTAGCAGTCTGCCCAGATCAATAGCTAATCCTCTGGTTAGACACACTCTGCGTATATGGGCTCAGTTCAGGAAATGCTATGGTTTCCAGGGGTTTTCCATTTCTAGCCCTGTCGCACATAATCACCTTTTTTTACCTACCACGTTCGATTCAGCATTCCATGTTTGGTACAGGAAGGGCATTAGACATTTTGAAGATCTCTTCATTGATAACCGCTTCGCTTCTTTTCAACAGCTCTCTGTTAAGTTCAACCTGCCTAACGCTCACTTTTTCAGATATCTCCAAATCCGACACTTTACTGCTCCTTTAATTCCTAACTTTCCTGAAATGCCTGCGAAAAATGCTATGGACCTATTTCTCTCCATTAATCCACTAGGTAAAGGTTTAATTTCAATTATCCAAGATAAACTAGCAGCCTTACGACGGGCCCCTGTGGATAAAATTAAAATGGCCTGGGAGCAGGATTTAAATATCTCCTTATCCGAGGAGAGCTGGGACTCAGTCCTCAAATCGGTTAACTCAACCTCTCTTTGTGCTTGCCATTGTCTCTTACAGTTTAAGATTGTTCATAGAGCCCATATGTCTAAATCTAAACTATCTCGATTCTACCCTGGCATTAGTCCGCTCTGTGATAAATGCAAGAGGGGTGAGGCCTCTCTCATCCATATGTACTGGTTCTGTCCTAGCTTGGAGAAATTCTGGAAAGATGTCTTCACTACATTATCGGGTATTCTGAATCAGCACCTAGAACCTAACCCCTTAATTGCTCTGTTCGGTTTTTGGGGCGAGACAGATTTATGTCTGGGTCCGACCAAATGCCGAATACTATCCTTTGCCTCTCTCCTGGCGAGACGCTTGATCCTCCTTAGATGGAGAGATGTTGCCCTGCCCACTCATGCGTAATGGCTTAACGACATTATGGCCTGCTTGGACCTCGAAAAAATTCATTATTCAGTTCTCAATTCGGATTTAAAGTTCCATAAGGTCTGGGGGCCTTTTATCGAGTACTTTCATAACCTTCCTCTTGACTAGCGTTTTTTTTTCTTTTCGGTCCCTTGCTTTCAGCTCCCTTTCTTTTTCTGGTAGTAGGCATTATTATCCTCTGTTGCTAAGCATATTCACAGTCTGGGAGTTTGACTGTCCGGACTTATACTCTCTATATTGTGTGGTGGTTGGTCTGGAATTGTTTTTTTTCTTGTGTTGTGGGGTTTGGGGAGGACACTAAGCTCACTTGTCTTTAATTTAGGTGCTTTTTTGTTAAATTCTCTTCCTTTGTAGCATATTGTTATTGTATGCTTAACCTTGCTCTGTATTAATGCTCCTCACTGGGATTTGGGGATTTTAATTTTGTAAAATGTTTTGAAAAACTAATTTTAAAAATTTTTAAAAAAAGCACCATTTTGTCTTACAAACACCCATTTTGTATCGCACATTTGAGAATCGACCAAGGAGGAATCAAATTTAACTTTTTCTTTCCAAGTGCTAATCTCAGATTCAGGAGGGGAGGACTCCCTTCAAAGGAGCAATGAGAATGTACAGTACTATAAAAAAAAAATTTAAGCACATGTATATAGGGTGACTGAGACTTTTGCATGGCACTGTAATAATTTCATGTATTGCACTATACTGCTGCAAAAATATTCTTGACATATGATAAACCTGATTCTGATGTGGGTCTCTGCTGTGGACTGAGAGTGAGAAGGGAGTGGGGAGAGGGGAACCACGGTTGGGAGAAGGGGAAGGGAAGAGGCATGGAGCAGGAAACACCAGAGAGACATTCTGTGGTAAACTCAAAGCATATTGAGTTTTTTAAATCATACATACAAGTATAAACAGCTGGTGAATCAATACACTTTCAATAATTACAATGTCATGAATAAACTCTTCTCAGGCTTCTAGCCAGATACGGGGTTCAATTATAACCAATGTTTCGATGACAAACTCTGCGATTTTCATCAGGAATGATGCCTGTGTCTAGACCTTGTTAAGTAACAGCAGCAACAGATTATACACTGAGTCAGATTTTAATGTTAAAACCACTACCTTTAGTTGTATATACACAGTATATAGAAACTTAACCAAGATAAACAAAAGTTAACAGTTAGGCGTGTATATGTACAACCATCAAGCTGAGGAATAGTTATTAAGGTCTTAAAATGGTAAAGTAGAAAAGTTCAGTGATCCACGTAATAAACGATGGGAGAGAGATCACTGTAATCCACGCTGTAATGTAGAGAAAAGGTTAGTACAAAGTATTCCACCGGTTCCACATCCACAATTATCCTGAGTCTCAGATCATCTCTGATGTGCATAAACTGTGATTTTAGCTTCCTTGTGGGTTTGTGGATGGTATTAATCCAGTTTTTCTTCACGACCCTGGCAGTCTTTTTTTTACAACTTTTGAACTATTTCCATGAAACTCTAATGAACTGGGGCAACTGCTTAATTGGACCAAAATGTACCACGTAACAGAACACCTGTGAATGTCACCTTTGCTGAGACAAAATTCTTGTGGTCATCTGCATCATAACACACAATGGAATCTGGGATGATTTTTGATAATCTGCAAATAAATGTCATATGTCAGATACTGCGAATATTCTGAAAAAGTAATGTTAAACTGTGGATTCATATCTGAAGCTTTAAATAAACATAATGTCCAAAATAAAACAAATTGCAGATGCTGAATGCCTGGAAACAAAAGCACAAATTGCGAGAAACACTTGGCAGATAGCAGCATCCATGGATACAGGGTTAACATGTTGGTAACACACGAGATTCTGCAGATGCTGGAAATCCAGAGAAACACACACAAAATACTAGAGGATTTCACCAGGTCAGGGAGCATCTATGTAAATGAATAAACTGTCAACATTTTGAGTGGAGATTGTATCCTGGGTTTATTCATTTTCATATATGCTGTTGGACCTGCTGAGTTCCTCCAGCATTTTGAGTGTATTAACATGTTGATGAAGTGTTAACAGTTTCTCATTAATAAATTAACTGTCTCTCTTTACACAGATATTGTTCACCAGCAGAGTTTTCCAACATTTTCTGTTTTATTGGTCTAGTGAAGGCCAATACATTCACTGCAATGTTCCAGTAAGAACTGTCCTTTGTTATTTAAATAACAAGCCATGGGTAACAAAGGACATTAAGGACATCCTGAACGCTAAAAAGGGGGTGTTTAGAGATGGAAATAGGGAGGGGCTGAGGACAATACAGAGGGACCTGAAAGCCAAGATCAGGGAGGCTACAGACAGGTATAGGAGAAAGCTTGAGTGGAAATTCCAGCAGAACAACATGAGAGAGGTCTGGAGTGGGATGAGGACCATCACTGGGTTCCAGCAAACTAGCAACAGAGGAGCTGAAGGCAGTATGGACAGGGCCAACGAACTTAACCTGTTCTTCAACAGATTTGACACAGTGGCCCCTGCCCATCCCCCACGATTAATCTGTTGTCGGCCCCCAACCAACATACACTCCACTCTCCCCTCCTACCCCTCCTCACAGCCCGCCACCCTCCTCTCATGACGACACCACTCCCCCACCTGAAACCTCCACGGTGGGCTTCACAGCTGAACAGTTGAGAAGACAGCTGAAACGTCTCCACCCAAGCAAGGCTGCAGGCCCGGATGGTGTCAGCCCCAGGGTGCTCAAAGCCTGTGCCCCCCAGCTATGTGGAGTACTTCACCATGTCTTCAACCTGAGCCTGAGTCTCCAGAGGGTTCCTGTGCTGTGGAAGACGTCCCGCCTCGTCCCTGTACTGAAGACGCCGCGCCCCAGTGGCTCCAATGACTACAGACTGGTGGCATTGACCTCCCACAGCATGAAGACCTTGCAGAGACTTGTTCTAGGGCAGCTCCGGCCTATGGTTAGGCCACACTTAGACCCCCTCCAGTTCACCTACCAGCCCCAACTAGGAGTTGAGAATGCCATCGTCTACCTGCTGAACCGTGTCTATGCCCACCTGGACAAGCCGGTGAGCACTGTGAGGGTCATGGTTTTTGACTTCTCCAGTGCGTTCAACACCATCCGCCCTGCTCTGCTGGGTGAGAAGCTGACAGTGATGCAGGTGGATGCTTCCCTGGTGTCATGGATTATTGTTTACCTGACTGGCAGACCACAGTACGTGTGCTTGCAACACTGTGTGCCAGACAGCGTAGTAAGCAGCACTGGGGATCCACAGGGGACTGTCCTGTCTCCCTTTCTCTTCACCATCTACACCTCAGACTTCAACAACTGCACAGAGTATTGCCATCTTCAGAAGTTTTCTGATGACTCTGCCATAGTTGGATGCATCAGCAAGGGAGATGAGGCTGAGTACAGGGCTAGGGTGGGAAACTTTGTCACATGGTGCGAGCAGAATCATCTGCAGCTTAATGTGAAAAAGACTAAGGAGCTGGTGGTGGACCTGAGGAGGGCTAAGGCACTGGTGACCCGTTTCCATCCAAGGGGTCAGTGTGGACATGGTGGAGGATTACAAATACCTGGGGATACGAATTGACAATAAACTGGACTGGTCAAAGAACACTGAGGCTGTCTACAAGAAGGGTCAGAGCCGTCTCTACTTCCTGAGGAGACTGAGGTCCTTTAACATCTGCCGGACGATGCTGAGGATGCTCTACGAGTCTGTGGTGGCCAGTGCTATCATATTTGCTGTTGTGTGCTGGGGCAGCAGACACCAACAGAATCAACAAACTCATTCGTAAGGCCAGTGATGTTGTGGGGGTGGAACTGGACTCTCTGACAGTGGTGTTGGAAAAGAGGATGCTGTCCAAGTTGCATGCCATCTTGGACAATGTCTCCCATCCACTCCATAATGTACTGGTTAGGCATAGGAGTACATTCAGCCAGAGACTCATTCCACCGAGATGTAACACTGAGTGTCATAGGAAGTTATTCCTGCCCGTGGCCATCAAACTTTACAACTCCTCCCTCGGAGGGTCAGACACCCTGAGCCAATAGGCTGGTCCTGGACTTATTTCCACTTGTCATAATTTACTTATTATTATTATTATTTATGGTTTTATATTGCAATATCTCTACACTATTCTTGGTTAGTGCGCCTGTAACGAAACCCATTTACATTGTATTAGGTATTTAAGTAATCTAGAAATGATTTAAAAGTACAGGCAGTCCCCGGATTAAGAATGAGTTCCGTTCCTGTGTCCGTCTTTAAGTCAGATTTGAAGTCGGAACAGGTACATCCGGTATTATTTAGCGTCAGTTAGTCAAACATTTTTCTTAGTATATAGTACATATTTTACCTTTCTATGCATATAAAACACTTAAAAATCATACGTATTTCAATAATCAAACCACTGTGTTGTTTAGTAATAACTGTAGCTTTCATCGGGGCAGGGCCTTTCACATTCTCCATTAAAATGGTTCCAATCGTTGACAGACAGACAGACAGACATACTTTATTGATCCCGAGGGAAATTGGGTTTCGTTACAGTCGCACCAACCAAGAATAATGTAGAAATATAGCAATATAAAACCATAAATAATTAAATAATAATTAAGTTATCGTAGATTCCGGACTACAGAGCGCACCTGATTAAAAGCCGCTGGCTCTAATTTTAGAAATAAAATCATTTTTTTAATTGTAAAGGCCGCATCGGATTTTAGGCCACACCGGATTTTAAGCCGCACCGGATTTTCGGCCGCAGGTGTCCCACGTTGTAATATGAGATATTTACACAGAAAGATATTACACGTGAGGATTTTTTTAACTTTTAATTAAATCCATATGGTAACAAAAACAAATACATATTGCAAATGCTTTTTTTCGAACCGTGCCCGTACGCGGCTACTTTTAAATATACGTTGCGTATACTTCTTTACTGAACAACATTCCAATATCTCCTAACGACTGGTAAAAAAATATATATATTGCAGCCTACCAGGAAAAGTTATTGATCACCTTTAACTTAAAAGCAGCGTTTTCGCTCAGATCCAAAGCCGCTCGCGTAATGCGCTCCCTCCCTCCGTCCCGTTTCATCGCAAACCGGCATTTTCCCACAAGACACCGCGAAACCGGGTGTGACGTCATAGCATCCCGCGATGTAGTACAGAAAACAAATATAGTTTAAACTAAGTAGGCAGCACAATGCTTCGAGTGTTTTCCATGTTGATGAGGGTGAGTACAAATGACTGATTTACAATAATTTAATTGTGAAAGTGCGCTTGATTTATCGTACAATTTCATTGGACCTCTGTGAACTACTCATCAATTTTATTGGTCTACTGTTACGAGGCAAAATGTTTACGAGGCGGCATGAAAAAAATCATGCATTAGCCGCTTCGGATTATTGGCTGCAAAGTTCAAAGCTGTTCAAAATGTGGGAAAAAAGTAGCGGCTTAAAATCCGGAATCTACGGTAATCATGCCAAGTGGAATTAAGTCCAGGACCAGCCTATTGGCTCAGGGTGTCTGACACTCCGAGGGAGGAGTTGTAAAGTTTGATGGCCACAGGCAGGAATGACTTCCTATGACGCTCAGTGTTACATCTCGGTGGAATGAGTCTCTGGCTGAATGTACTCCTGTGCCTAACCAGTACATTATGGAGTGGATGGGAGACATTGTCCAAGATGGCATGCAACTTGGACAGCATCCTCTTTTCAGACACCACCGTCAGAGAGTCCAGTTCCACCCCCACAACATCACTGGCCTTACGAATGAGTTTGTTGATTCTGTTGGTGTCTGCTACCCTCAGCCTACTGCCCCAGCACACAACAGCCAACTGTAGCCTAACGTTTTTCCAATGACAGATGGCGTTTCACCTCTTTCCGATCGCTTTATTACTTCCACCTTATTTTCAATCGCGATCGTGATTATTTTCATGAACAGAAACGCTGCAGTTTCAGAGCTGTGCCGCCAGGTCCTAATGTCCACCGCACTGATACATGTTAAATAAGGGACTTGAGCATCCGTGAGTTTTGGTATCCGCGGGGGGTCCTGGAACCAATCCCCCGCGGATAAGGAGGGCCGACTGTACTGTGTCTTTAAGAAGCCTCTGAAAGTCCAACCCATTGTGAGAGTTGGAAATGGGTAAGGCTGGCCAACAGGGTGAAGCTGTATAGGCCAATCCCCTATACAGTGAATACAATAGATTACAGAAACATCGATGAATTCCAAGGGAGGGTTTTCACGGTCTATGCTCTACTGGGAACTAACGGCCCAAGAAGACGAAGCGTGCCTTCAAGTTCAATCTTCCAAAGTGTATCATTTCATACTTCCTTTGATTGAACTTCATCCGGCACTTCTCCACCCAACTTCACACCCCTTTATAACCTACATCAACCTTTGACACCATCCAGAAAACCTCCAGCCTTCATGTCATCTGCAAGCTTACTAATTACTTCTCTTCTTTCTTACCCAAGTCGTTTATAAAAACACAAATTGTAGGGAATCTCTGCACAACAATGCTAGTCACCAACCACTGGGCAGAATACATTCCATCTACTACAACTCTCTGATTCTGAATCCATGAAGCCAAGTTTCCATGAATCCCATGTCTCATGGCTATCTGGATGAGCCTAACATGGAGAATCTTGTCTAAAGCATTACTAAAAGTCCACAACAGTGCTCTACCTTCATCAATTTGTTTTGTCACTTCTTCAAAATCTCAATCAGGCTTGTGTGGCATGAGCTGGCCCTCAGAAAGCCATGCTGACAATCCCTAATAAGTCTATTTGTTTCCAAATGCTCTTAAATCCTGTCCCCAAGAACCCTCTCCAAAAGAGCGTCCACCACTGACATAAGAATTCATCATGGAATTTGAAAAAATTCTCAACCAGAGACGGGTGAGCAAAGTCAGAAGATGAGTTGTAGTTGGAATTTGCAGGAGGCATTTGACAAGGTGTTATGGTTTAGTCATAAGTCCTGTGGCCTTAGGAGTCTCAAAAGGGTTAGAGATGGAACCACAAATGCTCACAATACATATTAGGGAGTTGGAGAAAAATTTGTGAACGTACAGTAGCCAAATATGCAAAGAATTAAAAACATACGGGAGGTAAGTTGCAGGGCAAAAGGGTTCATAACATTTTAGGTAACATTTGGATATTAAACACACAGCGCATATTTTCCTCGTTTGAACATATAAAATCATTGCAACACACCAATACTGTATTGCTGAATCAGTGGGAGCCCTGGGCTTGTTTCCCTGCAACAAGACGGTCCCATCGAGGGGTGATGGGAGACAGCGATACTCGAAGGGGATTCCTTATGTCCAGTCTATTCCGCAATTTAGTTTTTGTGGGTCTCAACATTGCTTCTGTCCCACTTACTCACATTTTTTCCGCTCAGAAAACTCAATGGGTTTGCTTTAAGTGCAGGGTGCTTGGACTCAAGGTATTGAAGCAGTTTTGAGGGCTTCATTGCCTCATTAGACAGCCTCCGGGCCCGAACTCCAGCTTCCCGCCCGCCCGCCGTCAGACGCCTTGGCCAGGTGCGGCTGGTCACGGGTGGGGTGAGAGGACAAGGTAAGGGTCAGAGGTCCCCGTGCTGGGGCCGCGGCGGTCGCAGTCTGGAGATAGTGACCGAGCGAGCGAGAGTGTGAGAGGGCGCGCGCGCCCGCACCCCCACCTCCCCAGATGTAGGTAGCATCTATCGGCTGACAAAAGTTTGGCTCAAGGGATGACTTTCAGTAGATCGCAGTGAGGTAGCTTTTCTGCTACTTACGAAACCCTGAGCCCGAATTAGGTTGTCTGCAAATATTTTAGCACCAGGTTTCCCACGAACATTCGGTGTGCTAAACAGGTTTAGAGGCGGCGCCCATCTGTCCGCGCTCCAGGCCAGTAGCAATGTCACTTCTCGCCAGCGCAACGAGTCGGCCGGTTACCCAAGGCCAACCACTGATCCCTGGCGCTAGGGTATCACTGCGTTTAGGCAACTGGTGACCTTGTGTGCGTTCAAGTTCAACAGTGGGTGTGACAGGGAATGAGGAAAGATGCAGCTGACTCATATCATTTCATTTCGCCAAATCATATCGTTACCTCATGCTTTGCGGCCTGGTGGTTGGGGACCACTGATCTATGGAACTCTATGGAGGCAGAGTTCTTGGGTATTTTTAAGATTGAGAGAGAGTGCAGTCTGATCAATGCCTTATAAATTCTCAGCATCACGTCCTTGCTCTTGCATTCTAGTCCTCTCAAAACCGCATTGCTATTGGGATGAATTATTCAGCTTTCAACAAGGAGGGAACCTGACATAGAGAAAAGGTTTAAGCTGAGTAATGTTTTTAGCATTTCCTTCTCCAGTAGACCGGTTGGTCAAAAATTACCTGCCTGTATGTGAACATTTCAGTCAAGATACAGTCTTACTGCAGCCACTGCAAGCTGACGTGAGCCAGATACAACATAAAACTGCAAAAGATACCAAATTGGCTGTGTGAAAAATATGAGAGGTCACTTGAATGTACTTACTTCCCCCACTTTACTCTGCCCTTTCCTCGTCTCTGAGAGTCTTTTCCTCATCTGTAGGAGGCTGCATCACCTTCCCATCTCCATTGTGATTCTGCAGAGGTAAACAAATTATTGTAATCACCAGTTTAGAAAATCACATTTTGTAAGTGTCATTTGATTTGTCACTGTTTTGTCACTCTGTCTATGAGAATGAATGTACACATGGTATTTCCCTTATGATGTCCTACACTGACTCTCATCATTATCATAAATGGCACAAGGACTCTGTGATTCCCAAAGTGGGGAGAACTCTCATCATTTCACCTTTGGTCACCTGCAGATTCATCGGCTGGTAACATCTCTGCCTTCCTCCGTCAGCTGAACTATGAAAAATGTTCCTTCATGGATATCATCGTTAAATCAGCTTCAATTACTGTAATATTTATTATTGCTCCATTAGTAGAGACAAACCCTCCTGAAGCAACTGACAGTCGAAACACGTCACTCTCCATCTTCACATTAGACTCCCAATGTTGTCCCACATTCCACATTCTCATCATGTTTATCTGGGACTTCACCAGCCCAAAATAGAAATATCTATCAATCAATATCACCAATGACATCTTACCTGAAAGCATCCTGTCTTATCATCCATACTTTCCTCATCAGCCCTGGTTCTGCCAACCACACTGTACAGAACTGACTCCCCAACATTACACCATGTTATTACTCCTTCCCACCACAACAGACACATCACACCATTTCAACTAGCTTCTATAAGACCATAAGACACAGGAACAGAATTTCCTATGTCCATCAAGCCTTTGATCATGGCTATTTATTTTCCCTCTTAGCCCCATTCTCCTGCCTTCTCTCTATAACATTTGATGTCCTTACTAATCAAGAACCTATCAACTTTCATTTTAAATATCCTCAATGACTTGCCTCTACAGATTACCCTCTGGCTAAAGAAGTTTCTCCTCATCTCTGTTAAAGGGATGTCCCACTGTTCTGAGGCTATGCCCTCTGCTCTTAGACTCCCCAATTACAGTATAGGAAATATCCTCTCCACATCCACTATATCTGGGCCTTTCAATATTCAGTAGGCTTCAATGAGATCTCCCCTCATTCTTCTAAACCCCAATAAGCACAGGACCAGAGTCATCAAATTAGCCTCACATTTTAACATTCCTGGATGTTTTCTGAGATTTGGGGACCAAAACTACTCAGAATCTTCCAATGAGATGGAAAATAAGTCAACCATGGTGAACAGTGAAGCAGACTCAATGGGCTGAATGGCCTAATTCTTCCCTTAGTCTCAAGGCCTTACTAGTAACCTCGGTACTTAAACACTTAACGCTTCAGATGCCATCAGCTGATATTACCGTTAAACATGCTTTGCAACTGGTGAAATTATGTATTGTTTCAAGATAAAAATAATGTGCATGGAAAACATAACAGGACATTAGTTAAATTAAATTGCAGTCTTTACATTATGATGTCAATTTTAATTCTGCAGTCATTGCAATTTAATACACGTGCCTTTTAAATATTGGAGAGATATTATGTACTTACCCTGAGGCTTTGAATGTTCTGATTATCTATCAAAAACAAAAACACAAGAAGTACTGTGAAATTATTTCTAGTAGTGATGAGACAGCCAGCAGAGGAGAGGATAACACCCTGACACAATGGTGCCAAGATAACAACCTGTCCCTCAATGTCCAAAGAACAAAATAGCTGATTGTGGATTACAGGAGGAACAGAGACAGGCTCGCCCTGATCAACATCAATGGGACTATAGTTGAGAGAGTGAGTAGTTTCAAGCTCCTCGGTATACACATCAATGAAGATCTCACCTGGACTGTACACACTGCTGTGTGGCAAAAAAAAAAGCACAATAGCACCTCTTTCACCTCAGATGAACAAAGAAGTTCGGCATGGGTAACCAAATCCTCAAGGCCTTCTACAGGGGCACCATTGAGAGTATCCTGACTGGCTGTATCACCACCAGGTACGGGAACTGCACCAACCTCGATTGCTAGGCACTGCAGAGAGTGGTACGGACAGCCCAGCGCATCTATGGGTGCAAACTTCCCTCCACTGAGGACATTTACAGCAGCAGGTACGTAAAGAAGGCTGGGAATCTCATTGGGGACACCAGTCACCCCAACCATAGACTGTTTCGGCTGCTTCCATCTGACAAACACTACTGCAGCATTAAAGCCAGGGCCAACAGGTTACGGGACAGCTTCATTCTACCAGCCATTAGACTTATAAATTCATGTCTGTACATTGCAACAGTCATTACACAATGATTTTTACTCCCTCATATTGTGGGACGGATATAGATTTAAGTAAATTCAAATTGATTTATCATATTTCTACTTTGTTTTGCCATATTTTTAAAAGAAATTAATGGGAGTTTAAGTCACAAATCATATTCTAGTGTCAATCTACAAGAACGGTGTGTGGGAGGTTGTTTTACCAAAGTGACCTCACCAACGGTTGCCATCACAACGGTTATGTTTGGCTCATGTCAGTTTGATGGATGATTCTACCACTGCCCAATGGGACCCATTTAAAAATGGACAGCTATGTTCTGATCACATTAATACTGTGATATACAAAATATTTGTGAGGTTTCCACAGTCTGCAATATCTGAAGTCTGAACGCAGAGCCAGAGTAGCAGGGCCCAACAGGCCTAAACAGCCAGTGCTGTTAAGATTGATGGGTGTTCACCTTCATGGACTCTCTCCATGTTCTTCTTGGTATGGGGCTTGTGCACAACATTTCCATCTCATCCTACTCCTTTTCTCCATATGCATCAAAATTAAAGGCTGATGAATCAGAGCAGGAATGCTATCCCAATGAATGTACTGGGAATGATATTCTGAAGAATTTAATAGGAGTGTTGACAAAAATACTGGCAAATTAAGACAGTGAGTTGAAAGTAAATTTATTATCATAGTACATCTATACTAACCTGAGATTCATTTTCTTGCAGTCATTCACAGTGGAACAAAGAAATACAATAGAATCAGTGACAAACTATGGCACTGATATTTGTAATAATAAATCACATATATCAGCAGGATCACAGAGGTAAATCTGTTGGAGAACGTCAAAGTAAGAAAAATTCCAGGAGGAAATTCCAGAGATTAGAGGACCGGTGGATGCTAAGTTCAGAGATGATCAGGAATTTTGAGATTGCAAGATTGTATAAGGTTGAAGGGAAGGAATAGCAGTTGTCCAAGGCCAGGGAAGGACTTGGAAAATGAATACTGTACTAATATTTAAAAGCTGAAGAGCACTTGTAGCAGGAGCTACTGGTAATCAGCAAGTAGGGCGGTGGAACAGTTGTTTAAGTAGCAAAGAGGTGACTGAGGATTTCAGCAGAGGATGGGTTTGTAGATAGCTTGGAGATAGCGTCGGGATTTAGAGGTTCAGTAGGGATGAGGGAGAATGAAGAGTCAGGGGCATGAGCCGGTTTTCCGAGTTTAGGTTGGAAAGCTCTACGGTCAAAAGTCAGTGATCCAGAGGTTGGGTCAGATCAGGTTCGACAGCTACTAATACCCAAGTTGCTAAATTTCAAGTTGGAAGCATGTATGGGCTGGAGTTATGAGGGCCGGTGAACCCTTCACCATTCTCCTCCCCCCCCCCCCCCCCACCTCCACCTCCGAACGTCTGTGATCGAAAGTCAACAATCACGGAAATTGGGTCCGTTGAGGCCCAAAGGTCAAACTTGTGATTATCAAGTCCTGGGGTTGATATCAAGAGGTCAGTGTTCTGGAGACTGAAGCTGAAGATCGAAGTCCAGAGGTCTGCAGACAGTGAGTCCTGGCCAGAGATTGAAGGTTGAGGCCTGATGTCTGCAAGTCTGGGAGTTTGAGCCAGAGTTTGGAGATTGGGAGTCTGATATCTGTGTGTTTGAGAGACCAGAGCCAAACCAAGATCTGTAGACCAGGAGCTGACCTGTCCTGGGGTTGGAGGTCTGTTTGTATTATGAGTGGGAGGTTGGGAAAGCAGCTTGTTTGGCTGTTGTTGTCTTATTTTGTTCGGTAGTTGTTTCTGCTTGTGTTGCTCTGTAGAGTGTGTTATGTTGCTGTTGTGCTGATCGTGGTGGGCAAGCTGTGCTGGCCTTGGAATGTGTGGCGACTCTTGCAGGCTGCCCCCAGCACACCCTTGGGTGTGTCAGTTGTTAACGCAAACATGCATTTCATTGTATGTTTCAATGTACACGTGATAAATAAAGAAGTAAATCGGCATCAGAATCTGAAAAAAAAACAAGAGCTATGTAGAAGGGAAGAGTTAGATTGATCTTAGAGTAGGTTAAAATGTCGACACATCATGGGCTGAAGGGCCTGTACTGTGCTGTAATATTCTATGTTCTATGCACACAGTAGTTCATTCACATACCTGTTTCAGGTCTGTTTTTGTTCCACAAAACATATGCCACGATACCACCAAGAATTACAAGCAAAATAACGACCACAACGGAAACAAAAACTTTCCAGTTGAACGCGGACACTTTTTCACATTTCACGTCAGCTTCAGCACTCCCTGGTTCAACCTGTTTAAATTTGGCCATTTCACATCTGGGTAAGACATAAAAAAACATGTATCCATACAAGCACCTGCAATAGTTGCTCTAAGTTTAATTACAATAAATGTTACGATTATCTGTTATTGAAATCCCAGTCAATCAGAAAAAATTTCAACAGCCAATGATCTACAGTAGTGGTCACCAACCCATCGATCGCGATTGACTAGTCAACCTTTGAGGCTTTCCCAGTAGATAACGACTGCTGAGAGGTTGTTTCTGGGTTGCGGGGGTTTAGTTCCATTCTTTCTGCCCAGTGCGCATACGTGTAGCTCCCACCCCCCCCCCCCCCCCGGAACTACACTGTGTAATTCAATGGTCCCCAACCTCTGGGCCGGGAGAAAACAATATGAGTCAGCTGCACCTTTCTCCATTCCCTGTCAGCCCACTGTTGAACTTGAACGCACTCAAGGTCATCAGTCGCCTAAACACAGTGATACACTCACGCCGGGGATCACCGGTTGGCCTCGGGCGGCTGGCGGGAAGTGCCGTTGCTACTGGCCTGGAGCACTGCCTCTAAACCTGTCTAGCACACTGAATGTTCGTGGGGAACCCGGTGCTAAAATATTTGCAGACAGCCTCATTCGGGCTCAGCGTTTCATAAGTAGCAGAGCAGCTACCTCGCTGTGATCTACTGAAACAAACTTTTGTCAGCCGATAGATACTATGAATCTGCACATGCACATGAATCTGCAGATGTTGAAAATATTCAGCAAAATGCTGCAGGAACTCAGTGCGTCAGGCAGGGAATAAACAGTTGATATTTTGAGCCCAGACCCTTCATCCAGACTGCAAATGAAGTGGGCAGAATCCAAAAGAAGAAGGTCGGGGAGGGCAGGAGTACATGTTAGCAAATGATAGTTGAGATCAGGCGAGGGGGAAGGTGGTTCCCTACGCTTCCCCTTTCTTCAATGATCCATTGTCCTCTCCTATTAGATTCCTTCTCCTTCAGCCCTTTACTTTTTCCACCTATCATCCCCCAGCTTCTTACATCATACTCTCCCCTCCCACCTTTGTATTCTGACTTCTGCCCCATTCCTTTCTAGTCCAGATGAAGGATCTCATTCCCAAAATATTGACTGTTTATTCCCCTTCATAGATGCTGCTTAATCTGCTGAGTTCCTCCCACATTTTGTGTGTTGCTCAACAATTCAACACATTTTTTTTGCTGTAGATTATGTTTGTAAAAATATACTTAAGGATTTTTTGTAATTCAGTTTACAAAGTTATGTGTAAACTATGATTATACTTGAGTTATGCAGAGAATGTATGATATACGTATGTTTTCATTTTCAGGTTTTTTTAGAAATACCTAAAGTGGACATTCATCACCTGAACTGAAACATACGTACACTCAGTGGCTACTTTATTAGGTACACCTTCATATAAATACAACTGCAAAGAAAGCATGACAGAGCCTCTTCTTCCTCAGGAGTCTGCAGAGTTTCAGCGTGTCATCAAAAACCTTGGTAAACTTCTGCAGATGTGTGGTGGAGAGTGTGCTGACCGGCTGAATTCCAGCCTGGTATGGGAATACCAGTGCCGTTGAGTGGAAAATCCTACAAAAGGTAGAGGACTCGGTCCAGTACATCACGAGTAAAACCCTCCCAACAATTCAGCACATCCACATGAAACGTTGTCATAGAAAAGCAGCATCCACCATCAAAGATCCTCACCATCCAGGCAGAAAGTATAAGAGCCTCAGGGCTCACACCACAATGTTCAACAACAGTTACCACCCCTCAACCATCAGGCTCTTGGACAGAAGAGGATAGTTACACTCAGTTAAGGACTCTTTTATCTTGTTACGTCATGCTCATTATTTATTGGTATTTATTTATATCTACAGTGGCAGATTACAGTTCCTGATGTTCACAGTTAGTTACAGTTACAGTCTGTAGATTTGCTCAGTATGCCCACAAAAGAATTTCGGGGTTGTATGTGGTGACATATATGTACTCTTACAATAAATTTTACTTTGAACTTTGAACTGCATCTGTACACCTGCTCGTTAATTCAAATATCTAATCAGCCAATCATGCGGCAGCAACTGAATGCCTAAAAGCATGCAGACATGGTCAAGAGGTTCAGTTGCCGTTCAGACCAAACCTCAGAATGGGGAAGAATGATGAAGAAATGTCACCCAAGTGACTTTCACCATGGAGTGATTGTTGGTATCAGGCGGGGTGATTTGAACATCTCAGAAATTGTCAATCTCTTGGGATTTTCATGCAAATCAGTCTCTAGAGTTCACAGAGAATAGTGTGAAAAACAAAAAAAAAATCACCTGAGTGGCAGTTCTGTGGGCAAAAAACATCTTGTGAGAGAGATCAGAGGAGAAAGGCCAGACTGGTTCACGCTGACAGAAACTCAATTAACCATGTTTTACTACAGTGATGTGCAGGGGAGCATCGCTGAATAATCAACACATCCAACCTTGAAGTAGATCGGGTAGAGCCGCAGAAAACCATGACCATACTCTCAGTGGTGTCGTCATTAGGCAAAGAGGTACTGGAATAAAGTGGCCACTGAGTGTCTATGACAAGTACAATGTAAAACTTACTTGCAACAGCATCACAGGCACGGAGCATCAGAGACACCACATTTACAATAAAAAACATCAATTAAGCACATTCCACACAGGGTTTACTGGAATGAACACAATTAGTACAAAGACAGATCAGCATTGTTTCTGTAGTGTGGTTACATAAGGATGAAGAAAAGTACTTCTCATCTTTTGCAGACCTGTAAGGAACTCCACACTCTCCAAATTAAATGAGTCTGCTAATTTTTTTCATCTGGGAGTTGCTGCCTAAGTGCAAAAGCTCCCAGTTATTCCTGAAATGAGAGACTTACATTTGGGGTACAGAAAGGAAGATCCAGACAATGAGACAATTCACTGAAAGATCTCCCACCCAGGACAAGGCAAAAGGAGGGAAATACTTTCCAAATGTACATCAATGGGCCAGGCAGTTTCTTTAATTCCCTCTAATTAAAGAAGTGAGAAACATAGAAGAGTGTTTTCAACCAAGTTCTATCTTGTTAACAGTACATTAGTGCAAATGATTAATTGTTTCTGAAAGGCAGATTGTGAAAGATTCAAGATTGAGGTTGGGGCAACTTGGGATCAATTCCTGAGCTGACAGTTAGGAGTTTGTACGATCTTCTCGTGACTGCTGAGGTTTCCTCCGAGTGCTCTGGTTTCTTCCCACAGTCCAAAGATGTATCGGTTGGTAGGTTCATCGGTCATTACAAGTTGTCCTGTGATTAGGCTGGGATTAAATAGGAAACCGTTGGGCAGCGCAGCTCAAAGGGCCAGAAGGGTCTACTCCACGCTGTACTTCAGTAAATAAATAAAAATGGCTTATTGTCATTCTTTAGTGCACAAATGTGAAGGAGGTCTTTTTTTCTCCAGTCCTGCTGAAGGGTCTCGGCCTGAAACATCGCATATACTCTTTTCTATAGATGCTATCTGGCCTGCTGAGTTTCTCCAGCATTTTGTGTGTTGCTTAGAGTTCCAGCATCTGCAGATTTTCTCGTTTGTGAAAAGAGAACAAAATGATTGTTACTCCAGATTCGAAGTAGCTTGAAAAAAAAACAACAGGCATAAATTCTGCCTCAATGCCTTATGGTCATGTGGTAGGTTTTGGGGAGAATTGGGTTGCAGGGGATAATAAATCAGCCATGACTGACTGGAAGAGCAGACTTGATAGACCGATTTATCTAATTCTCCTCTTACGTTCTTAAAGAACATAATAAAGAAATAAAAACACAATAAATATAAAAGCAATCCTACAAAACACACAGACTGATTATACGTACATAAAGTGATGCTGGGTGACGTGTATGTAGTAGTGTGGGGAGTGGTGGGTTGGGTTAATGTGGGGAGGTGTTGATCAGACTGACAGCTTGGGGGAAATAACTGTTCTTGAGTCTAGTGGTCCTGGCATGGTCACTGTGTCGCCTCTTCCCTGGTGGTTTGGGGCAAAAAGAAAGGAGGTATTGAGAAAAATCAACAAGAGGTGGTACTTTCTGGACATGGACACCGTGGAGTCTGAGGTACTTACACTGTCCAGTTCTTACACTCTTCAGTTGTTGAAGCTTCACTTGAAAATGTTCCGTCAGGACATTTCTCACACACTGTATCTTTGAAAGGTGTTCCTGAAACACACAATTAATGTTATTGTGGGTAACTTATAAAGCTGTAATACCAGTGTCAGAGATATCTTGTTACTTCTTTCCACATTCCTCTTCAAATAGTTAAATAAATGTGCAATTCCACTTTCAACTGTTATGAAGTTGTCACCTGCAGCATGTTGAAAATATCAAAGAATCCACTTCACTGAGTAGTTCTCAGTGTTTAAGAACAGAATTTTTGAACCCGTTTTAACATCCACAAATACCGTCAGTCAATTACTAGGGTCTACAAATATACCCATGCTTCTCGGTCACACCACTGTACAAATAACACTCCCAACTCCGAGCAGCACAGGAGAGGAATAAATTATCGTGTATTCCTTTCCTCATGGTGGATTAGTGTGTGGGCCTCTGTCAGCTGAAGAATTTGCTCAGACTTAGGAATAGCAGCATGAGAAGAGGCCAGATAAAGCACTACCAAAATACTAATGATATCAGAGATGAGGAGGAATTTGTTTAGCCAGAGGGTGGTAAATCCATGGAATTCATTGTCACAGATGACTCTGGAGGCCAAGTCATTGGGTATATTTAATAGGTCTTTGTTTAGTAAGGGCATTGAAAGCTACAGGGAGAAGGCAGGAGAATGGGATAATAAATCAACCATGATGGAATAGTGGAGCAGACCCGCTCGGCCAAATGGCCTAATTCTGCTCTTACCTCTTATGTCTTATGGTCTTACATCAAGCTGTTTAACAAAGAACTGGAGCAGAACCTCAGACTTTCTGTGGTCAGGAGCACGCAGTCATGCAATAAGATGGGCAATAGAGGCTGAAGGTTGGTTCCCTAAGGTTGTTATAGCCAGGGGTGGTAATGGGGACAAACTCCCACTACCTATTAAATGCTCCCAATGCTGTGTGAACCAAAAAGCCTCTGAAAACCAAGTCTAGCTCCTGGCCTTCACGTGTGATTTAGTTACTAAAACTAGCAGAACTGTTTCTACTAACAGAAGGTGCAAAGGCAGGTTATAGGCAATTTAAATCCAGTCGCTTAGAGCAGATGGCGCTAGTCAGCCAAGACTGGCAGCTAATCTAGGAGAAGGAAAACTCTGATCTCAAGCTTCCACTGCTTTGTGACCATACCCAGTCATGGGGAAGGCCTCGGGAGTAAATCCAGTGCTGGAGCACTTAGGGCAGTCCAACGTTAAGTTCAATGCTGACTGGCAACTCCTGTGATGCTGCTGGTACCAAACTGTATCAGTCTCTGCCGTTCCTTTAGATTCATCAGATGCATGGAGATGTGGAGCTTGCTACATGGACAACAGCTTGCTCTCCATGTTGTACTGCCCAGGCTTGTATACCTAGACAGCTAGGACACAATATCCATGGTCAACTCTGATCGACTGAGGCTTCAGGCTCGGTGGCTAAAACTCAAGACTGGCCAATAGTGGGTAAAATGGGAAGTGGGATGAATTAGCTTCTTAAAATACAAATCCAAAGACCATTCCAGTTACACTCAAAGAACTAACAGCAAGCTGCCGTTGCCAGTAGGGGGCCTCAGGCAGCCATCCTCAGAGCAAACTCCAGTTGGTGCCAGTGATTTCAATTTCCCCTGTCCTGCCCAGGGCACAGCACTTAGTAATGACACTCCATCAACCTACCTTTCTCTTTAACTCCTTTACCAGGTGGGCATGCTTTGTGCTTTCTGGCCATCTGACAGCCGTCAATGCAATAATACCCTTCCCTGGGCTCACATATCGTATTGCGACTGGAAGTACAATCCTGTTTAACTTGAAGTCCCAACTCTGTAAATACAAAAACATTTATGAGATCCACGATGAATTAAAGTATACTGCTTTCTGTCTGAAGTTAGACAGAAGACTAAATCAGGATTTGGCTGCTAAATCCCTTGTGTCTGTGCCACCATTCAAAAAGATCTTGTAGCTCAAAACCTCTCTCTTGTAATTAGCTCATATCCCTCAAAATCTAAAAATATATCACACTTGGTCTTAAACACACACAGCTGGTGAGCCTCTCAAAGTAGCTGTGCTCTTACTCTGAGACTGTGACCCCATGTTCCTGATAATCCCAGCCAGGGAAAATATTATTCCTGTTAATCCCACTAAGAATTTTTAAAGTGTTGTGTGATCATCTCTCATGCTTCTTCTAAACTCCAGAACAAGGTTTCCCAACCAAGCATCCATGGGCCCCTCAGTTAATAATAGGGGTCTATGGCATAAAAAAGGTTGGGTTGTAGAGTCTACAATAATATGATCCAGTTAATCTTTCCTTATGAGACAATTCCTTATCCCAGGAATTCTTCTTGTCCTCCTCTATCAAAAATATGTCCATCTTTAGGCCAAGATACCAGACGTGTACACAACATCCAGGTACAATCCCATTAGAGCTCTGCAAGCACACCATTCTGCCATTATTAATCAAAGTGGATAAAGAACTTAATATTCCATCTACCATATGTCACCCATTCACTTATCCTGTCCATATTCTCCCATGAACTCACATTGCAACCTGCTTTGTATCAGTAGCAAACTTAACAAATCACTCAAAAAGCAAAAATTGCAGATGTTGGAAAATTGAAATAGGAATTGCTATAAATATTAAGCAGCTGCATAACAACAAATTTCAAGATGTATGCCAGTGATAATAAACCTGATTCTGATCCTCAGAATGAGCTGATCTGTTGCGTGAGAGTCAATCCCGTCCTATTACTGCTTCCTGTTACCATTTCCTTTTAACAGGTTCTAACATTTCCTGATTGACTCATTCTGTGCTACCTGGTCTCTGTGACAACCAGTGCACCCACTACATCTATAGACAACTCTTTAAAACAGTAATGTGGAATGTAGGTCATCAGATCCTAATGATTTGTTGGTTATCAGTGTCATTAATTTCTCCACTGCTATGTTTCATTAATCTATTTCAGCTCCCTATTCACCCCAGACGAACATTCATCACTATTACTGGGAGTTTTCTGTGTTTTCCTCTCTGAAAGCAGGTACAGAATATCAATTTCTCTAACACTTCCATATTCACCAATATATCGTGTCTCAAGGATCACAAAGATTGACGTTATTCACCATCTATATTTACACTGCTGTGGTGTGTTGGGTCAACATGTAAGAAAAAGGCATGCACATGAACCAGATTATCATTTGCCATTTTATGTTATTTTCTGCTTCTGACTGTATTGGTCTAGTATTCTGCTTGCCTTTTTCTTGTCAATTTCTCAATCATTCTCCGTTAAATCTGATAAGAGAATCTAATCTTCACAGCTTTCAGGCAACAGTATAAGTCCATTCCTTACACATTATAATCAATTTAAATGGCTGACATAAAAATGGGGGAATTGTGGATGGTGAAGTAGGTTGTTAAAGGATACAATAAGATATAGATCAGCTGGAAAAAAATGGCAGATGGAGTTTAATCCAAGCAATTCTCAGGCGTTGCACTTTGGGAGGTCAGAATCATATTTGTAACATTGGCATGTCTTGAAATATGTTGTCTTGTGGCAATAGTACAGTACAATACATAAAAAATACTATAAATTACCATAAGAATATACAAAAACTAAATAAATAGTATATCAAGAGAACAAAACAGTGAGGTAGCATTCATGCATTCATCAACCATTCATAAATTTAATGGCCAAGGGGAAGAAGCTGTCCCTAAAATGTACGTCAATGGAAAGGGGGAAAGTATGCAGTAAAAGGCAGGATACTTAAGAGCAATTACCAATAGATGGATATTGAGGTGGAAGTCCACAGGTCCCCGAAAATGACCACGCAGGTAGATAGGATGGTAAAGAAGGCCATATGGCATGCTTGCCTTAATCAGTTAAGGCATCGAGCACAACAGTCATAAAGTCATGTTGTACACATAAAAAAACATTTGTGAAGCCATATTTGGAATATAGTGTGGAATTCTGAATCCCACATTACAGGCAGTATGTGGAAGATTTGGAGAAGGTCCAGAAGAGGTTCATCACAATGCTGCCTGGATTGGAGAATCATATCTACAGTGCCTATAAAAAGTATTCACCCCCCTTGGAAGTTTTCATGTTTTTACAACATTGAATCTCAGTGGATTTAATTTGGCTATTTTACACTGATCAACAGAAGAAGACGCTTTTGTGTCAAAGTGAAAACAGATCTCTACAAAGTGACCTAAATTAATTACAAATATAAAGCACAAAATAATTGCGTAAGTATTCACCCCGTTCAAGTCAGTATTTAGTGGATACTCCTTTGGCAGCAACTGCAGCCTTGAGTCTGTATGGATTGGTCTCTATCAGCTTTACATATCTGGACATTGCATTTTTCCCCATTCTTCTTTACAAAACTGCTCAAGCTCTGTCAGATTGCAGGAGGATTGTGAGTGAACAGCTTTTTTGAAGTACCAGCCACAAATTCTCAATTGGATTGTGGGCTGGACTCTGACTTGGCCACTTCAGGACATTAAATTTGTTCTTTTTACGCCTTTCCGGTGTAGCTTTGGCTTTATGTTTCAGGTCATTGTCTTGCTGAAAACAATTCTTCTCCTAAGTTGCAGTTCTCCTGCAGACTGCAGCAGCTTTTCCTACAGGATTTCCCTGTATTTTGCTGCATTCATTTTACCCTCTACTTTCACAAGCCTTCCAGGGCCTGCAGCAGTGAAGCATTCCCACTGCATGATGCAGCCACCACCATGCTTCACAGTAGGGGGGTTTGTTTTTGATGATGTGCGGTGTTAGGCTTACGCCAAACATAGCGTTTAGTCTGATGGCCAAAAAGCTCAATTTTGGTTTCATCAGACCATAGAACCTTTTTCCAGCTGACTTCAAAGTCTCCCACGTCTTCTGGCAAACTCTAACCGAGATTTCATGTGAGCTTTTGTTTCCAACAATGGCTTTCTCTTTGCCACTCTCCCATAAAGCTGCGATTGGTGAAGAACCTGGGCAACAGTTGTTGAATGCGCAGTCTCTCGTATCTCAGCCACTGAAGCTTGTAACTCCTCCAAGGTTGTCACACATCTCTTGGTGGCCTCCCTCACTCGTCCCCTTCTTGTACAGTCACTCAGCTCTAGGCAGATTTACAGCTCTGCCATATTCTTTCCATTCCATAGATTGTCTTAACTGTACTCCAAGGGATATTAGGTGACTTGGAAATTTTCTTGCATCTATCTCCTGACTTATGCTTTTCAAGAACTTTTTTGCAAAGTTGCATGGAGTGTTCTTGTGTCTTCATGGTGTAGTTTTTGCCAGGATACTGACTCACCAACATCTGGACCTTCCAGATACAGGTGTGTTTTTACTACAATCAATTGAAACACTTTGACTGCACACAGGTCTCCATTTAACTAATTATGTGACTTCTAAAACCAATAGGTAGCACCAGTGACGATCTGGTGTGTCATATTAAATGGGGGTGAATACTTATGCAATCAATTATTTTGTGTTTTATATTTGTAATTAATTTAGATCACTTTGTAGAGATCTGTTTTCATTTTGACAGTAAAGAGTCTTTTTCTGTTGATCAGTGTCAAAAAAGCCACATTAAATCCACTGAGATTCAGTATTGAAAAATAATAAAAATATGAAAACTTCCCGGGGGGGGGGGGTTGAATACTTTTTATAGGCACTGTTTAAGAAGAAGTTGGACAAACTTGGGATTGTTTTCCCTGGAATACTTAATACTCAGTGGAGATGTGATAGAGGTTTATAAAATTATGAGACACATAGATAGGGCATATAGTCTAATCCGGAGTGTCTGTACATAACAAAATGATAAGCAGTGGTAGTTGGGGATGTGGAGGGAAGGCGAGTGGGTAAAGGTGTTGATCAACCTTACTGCTTTTTGAGTCTGGTGGTCCTGGTGTGGATGCTATGTAGCCTCCTCCCTGATGGGAGTGGGACTAACAGTCCATGAGTAGGGTGGGTGGGATCCTTCATGTTACTGGCTCTTTCCTTGCACCTTTGTGTATTTATATCCTTGTTGGTGAACAGACTGGTGCCAGTGATGCATTGGGCAGTTTTGACTACCTGTTGTAAAGTCTTCCCGTCCACGACAGTGCTGTTTCCATGCCATGCAGTGATGCAGTTTGTTACGATGCTCTCTACTGTGCATACAGGCAGTCCCCGAGTTACGAACGTCCGACTTACGGACAACTCATACTTATGAACCGAGGAAGAAGAACACCGTCCGACATTTTAAGTCAGATCGCGACGCCGTCTGCCATTTTAAGTCATTGCCGTTGACACAGTGTTGAGTGTTTAACTTTGTATTTGGCTTAAATTTTTCTTAGTAAGATTCACCCTGACCCCCCTCCCCTGTTCCGGTCGGCTGGTGGCGCAGTCAGATCAGCACCGGGCTAGAGAACGGAGGTTCCTCAGTTCGATTTAGTGACAGATCACTCCCGTGCCGGGTTGATGTTGATTCAGTGACTCCCGTACCATCCATGCCGGGTTGATGTTGAGCTCGCAACTCGACCTCGTAAAAAAAACCACTGACACCACCAGTTTAAATTCCCACACGGAATATTGTGGAGGATCTAATACCCAAACCCAGCACAGACCCCACTTGTACCATTTAACCTGTCTCAGTGTGGTGCATATTAGGACCCGGGGAATTCAGTGTGGTGGTCCTAACCCAGCGGACTTCGGGAGCTGGCGCAGGTCGGGACCTGCCGCCCGCAGTGTTTCTGCTCCATTGATGGGAAGTGATTGCGATTGTAAATAAAATGGAAATAATAGTGTTTGGAAAGAGGTGAAACGCCATGGGTCATTGGAAAAGTGTTAGGCTACAGTCGGTCAACAATTGGAACAATTTTAAAGGATAATGGATAAAGTGAAAATAATGGAGCACGTGAAAGGTGCTGCCCCGATGAAAGCTACAATTATTACTAAGCAACGCAGTGGTTTAATTATTGGAATACATACGTTTCTTAAGTGTTTTATATGCTTAGAAAGGTAAAATATATACTATATACTAAGACAAACATTTGACTTACTGAAGCTAAATAATACCGGATGTACTTGGTCCGACTTCCGTACAAATCCGACTTAAAGACGGACTCAGGAACGGAACTCGTACGTAACCCGGGGACTGCCTGTATATAGAATGATATGAGTATGGCTGTGCAAAGTCCAGCTGTCTTCAGAGGATTGATAAGAGCAGAGTGGTAGATGTCGCCTACAAAGACTTTAATAAAGCTTTTGATCAGGTCCTGTATGGTAAGATGGTACAGAAGGCCAGAACATATAGGATTTGGGTGAAGAACCCAAACAGATATAAAACTGACTGGGGAATATTGTTTTCCAGATTAGAGGCCTGCGCGCAGTGGGGCATGAAAGTGATTGTTGCTGGGTATCATGCATATTAAAGATACGAATGAAAATGCAGGCGGCACCACTGGTAAGTTCGCAGTCGATATCAAAACTGGGACGGGTGGCGAACACTGAAGAGGGATCGTCTAAGTTTACAACAGGACATAGAACAACTGGGAAGATGGGAAGGGGATAGCAGATGGAATTTAACTTGGACAACTGGAAAGTGGTGGACTTTGTGAAGTTGAAACAAGGCTTACACAGTGAATGGTAGGGCTTTGAGGAATCCTGTTGAAGAGAGAAACCTGGGGGAATACAAGTACACAGTTTCTTGAAAACGAGAACACAGATAAACAGGGTGCTGAAGAAAGCTGAGGCTTCAAGTGCAAGAGTTGAGATGCTGTGTTACAGTCGTACAAAATAGTAGACAGACTGCACTTGGAATACTGAATGCAGTTCTAGTTACCAGACACTAGGAAGAATATAATTATGCTGGAGATGGCACAGGAAACATTTACAAGGGTGTGACCTTGATGGGAAGGCTTAAGTTATCAGATAAGATTGGAGAGGCTAGGTCTGTTTTCTTTGGAGCGAAGAAGGCTGACAGCCGAATAATATAGATATATGGAGGCACTAATGCACAGATTTTTAAAAAAAGCTGCAGAGAGTTGTAAACTCAGCCAATTCCATCATGGGCACTAGCCTTCACAGCATTAGACATATCTTCAAAAGGCGGTAGCTCAAAAAGGCAGCATCCACCTTTAAGGATCCCTATCACTCAGGACATACCCTCTTCTCATTACTACCACCAGGAAGAAGGTACAGGAGCCTGAAGAGCTTCACTCAAATGTTTTAGAAGCAGCTTCTTCACCTCTAATTGCTGAGTGGTCTATGAACTCATGAACTCTACCTTACTTTTTTTGCTCTCTTTTTGTAGTACTTTGTTTTTATTTCTTATTGCAATGCATAGGATTTGTTTTAATGCAATGCGCTATTCTTCTGCTGCAAAGCAACAAATTCCATGATACATATCAGCGATAGTTGATAGGGTAGATAGCCAGTGTCTCCTTTCTCTGGTAAGAGTATCTAAAACTAAAGAGCATGTGTATATTTGCATGAGGGAGGTGGTTGTGGGGGCAGGAACAGTAACAACATTTAAGAGGAATCTGAACATATTTGAATGAACAAGTATGTATGGATATGAAATTAATGCATGTAAATGGAACTTGATTGGCATGATGGCCAGCATAGACCATGTGCTGTACAACTCTATGACTCTAAATGTATGTCAAGGCTATGCCTTCCTGCCAGCAGTGACTGGTCAATATATCAAGATGGCTTTTTGCAAGAGTAAGACCTGTTTCATTGATGAAAAAGAGGTTTTGGCACCTGGGAAAGGAGAAACGTTCTTTCCTGTATAGAAGTTTAACTCCTAATCTTTGGACTGGAATGTTGACTTCTAGTACCACTGTTTTCCTAGAGTTAACTATTCGAAATGACAGCAGTTGTAATTCCACTGGAGATGTTGAAATTCATTGTTGTGTAAAATGAGTTATTTCCTCAGAGAACAACCAAGTTTTACTAATCATTTCTCTGAAATTATACCGTTTAATACAGGGGCCACCAGCCTTTCTTGCAACATGGACTGGTTTAATATTGACAATATTCTTGCTGACCGGCCGATGGGGGGTGGGGAGTGTTAATCACGACCGGAATATAGGTGATAAGTCAATTATAAGTCACTTGTAAGCAGCTAATACACTCAATTTCATTTCTAATAGGGTTTATCTATTGAATTTGATATTAAAAACACCGCATATTTTCCTCGTATGAATTTAGTGATAAGTCACTTATAAGTCAATAGAATCATAACTTTTTAAGTAACGTTTGGATATTAAACACACAGCGCATATTTTCCTCGTTTAAACATATAAAATCATTGCAACACACCAATATCGCTGAATCAGTGGGAGCCCTGGGCTTCTTTCCCTGCAACAAGACGGTCCCATCGAAGGGTGATGGGAGACAGCAATACTTGAACAGGGTTCCTTATGTCCAGTCTATTTCACAATTTAGTTTTTGTTGCATTCATTGCAGAAAACCCCACTTCTCAGAGATATGATGTTGGAAATGGAAGCAACGTTTTCAGTGCTTTTGTGGCTGTCTCAGGATATTCAGCCTTGACTTTGATCCAGAATGCTGGCAGAGATGTTATGTCAAACATACTTTTCAGCCCACCGTCATTTGCAAGCTCGAGGAGTTGATCTTCTTCCCACGCTGACATGGATGATTCACCAGGGACATTCACAAATGGGTCACGGACCCATTCCTTTGCACACCTTGGATCATTTGCGGTTGGGAAGTAACACGCGAATTCTGTTGACAGCAAAGATAGGTGATTGCACACCAGCTGTGAGAAGGACGGTGCAGCCTCAGTCTCTCCCAAAATCCCAGCTAATGTTGGGAACATGTCAAATATGCCCCTGTCCTCTCGCCGTCCCCACAGTTCCAGTTTGGCTTTGAAAGCAGACACTTTACCTGCCAACTTGAAGACAGTTGTCATTCTCCCCTGAAGTGACAAATTGAGTTCATTGAGCAGGTTGAAGATGTCACACAGATAAGTGAGTTTTATATCCATTCCTCATCACTGAAGTGTGCTGCCAGTGGTGATTTTTTTCTGAAAGAAATCTCTGCAGCGGCTCTCTTAACTCAAAAACCCTGGCCAGGGCTCTCCCCCTTGATAGCCACCTGACTTCAGTGAAGAAGAGAAGGCGTTTGTGCTCTGCATCCATTTCCTCGCACAGCTGCTCAAACAGACGTGAGTTAAGGGCTTTTGCTTTGATGTGATTGATAACTTCAACAACGTCACTCAATAGGCTGTTAAGATCGGGTGACATTTTTCGGCTAGCCAGCATTTCCCTTTGTATGACACAGTGTGTAGACTGGCATTCAGGAGCAACCTCTTTGACTCGGGTGGTGAAACCAGACAGCCATCCAGTCATAGCTGCATATTCCAACCCAGAATGACCAGTCCAGTTTGCCTGACATGTAGTCATTCAAAGACTTGAATAGTTCTACCCTAGTTGTGTTAGTTGGCAGCGGCAGTGCACACAACGTATCGTCGTGCACATCGTCTTGAGATATATATCGCACATAAACCAGCAGTACTGTCTTGTTGTTGACTTCGGTAGACTCATCAACCTGGATAGCATAGCATGGTGACTCATTAAGCTGTTCCAATAGCTGTGCTTCGATGTCCTCCACTATGTTATCGATTCTCCTTGAAACTGTGGTAGCTGAAAGAGAAACCTGTGCCATCTTGTTAGCTGCAGCTTCTCCCAACAGTTCACGGCACATGTCCCTGGCAGCAGGTAGAATCAATTCTTCACCAACAGTGAAAGGCTTCTTAGCCTTAGCGATACGGCTAGCCACAAAGTACGATGCTCTCAGAGCAGCAGCATTTGTGGAAGCGGTGGCTCTCAGCACTTGCCTCTGTCCCGATTGCTCACGTTTTCTTCTGCTTAAAAAACTCAATGGGTTTGTCTTTAAGTGCAGGGTGCTTGGACTCAAGGTGCCGAAGCAGTTTTGAGGGCTTCATTGCCTCATTAGACAGCTTGTCCCCACATATCACACACAGGGGGCTTGGAGCGTGCGAGTCACCGGTCACATTAAAGCCATATTTTATGTACGACTCATCGTATTTCCTGTTGAAGGAAGCTTTCTTTTTTTTGTAGTCTTGGCCTCAGCTGTCTCTGCGTTATCATTATCATTAGGCCTTTTATGTCCCCTACCACCTCTTCCAAAGAAACTCTCAAGTGACATTTGTTTTTTACTCATCGAGTAGTTGTAGGTTAATGACCGACTGATGCCCTCGAGTGGGTAATGACCTCGTGTGCATTCAAGTTCAACAGTGGGCGTGATGGAATGAGGAAAGGTGCAGCTGACTCATATCACCAAATCATATCGTTTCCTCGTGGCCTGAATCCGGTCCGCAGCTCGGTGGTTGGGGACCACTGATGTATTGGGCTGAAATTGCACTATCCTCAATAACATCAATGAGCTGCTGCAACCTCAACTATTGTCTCCATATATTGCATTCACTACTTCTGGAGATCATTCTTTGCTTTGTGCACTCAAAGTCATTCCATGTTGCCATCATTGACTGCTGCCCCATCTCAGATTGAGTTGTTCGTTGAATTATTACCCAGGTCACACAAAGCCAAACTAAAGGAGAGAAATTTCAGCCAATTTTCCTTCAACCTGTAGGAGGAAGAGGCATGGGTTGAAGATTTCTCAAGTACAGGCATTCATGTCCATGCAGAGATCTTCCTGGCAACTCCCACTGCCAAGAGTATGTCTGTAGTCCAGAAAAGGTGCAGTGGCTCCCTTGTACAAAGATCATGCCTCCTGCTAGTTCTGTTTTCCACCACCTTGCCCAGCTCCTAGTAACTCTTGTGAGCACTCTCCCAACTCCATATTCTTAGTGTATTCATTCTTTAGGTGAAGGCTCACCTGTAGCCTGATCAATGCTGCTTATATTAGGCAATATGCCCTTTTGACAACTGGTTTCATGGCTCAACTCAGCTGGGCTAAAATATGACAGATCAAAACATGTCAACTTTCACAAAAACAGGGTGACAAGAGATGCTGTTTTAAAATCCCGGAAAGAAAGTGAAGCAACTTCTGCCCCGGGATATTTTCACTGAGATTTAAGCTCATCATAATTTGTCCTACAGCAAGAATCTGATGGCAGAAAATGGCACATCAGGTTTGAAGTTAAGCTCAGGTTTTCACTACGATGCAGTCATGACATTGTTTGGTACAATAGCAGCAAGTGGTGTCAGTAATACTTTGTAAATGAATTTCAGAAAACCCTGATGGGTTGATAAAATCAGCATAACTTCAATCAATATTATAATAAATACCTGCATCGCATATTTTACACTTAAAACATTTCTCTAGTCCATTTGGATGCTCCATATACTCTCCACTTGTACAGGGATTACATGTTGTGCCCGTCATCAAGGTGCAGTGTTTGGATACTCTAAAGCCTGCAATAAAACAAAAATCTGCATTGGAAAAGTGACAAGGAATCACAATGCTTATTCTGCTCTCAAAGAATCAATTCGAATGCATTTTTGCCAAAAAAAAACGCTACCTGAGAACCATTATTACTTCTGAGCAGAAATAGTATTTCAGCGATGCCATGTATTCAGAGACGCTGTATGCATAAGCACTATCATGGATACACCCTATTTTTTGCAGCCCCCTGGAATTGTGGATGACTTGGTTAAGCTCCAGCTCTGTGGTTCCGAGGTGGACGATAAGGCTAATGTAAACCTCAGAGACTCAGCCTCAACTCTGGCAGGATGTTTGTAATTGGGCAGGTGGGTACACGGGTTGACGGCTGATGTGTTCAATCTTCCAATGACAGTGTGTTCTTAATTCATGAACATGAGGCTCTGCATGCACACTTCAATATTCCTTCCCCATATCGAGCAAATTCAAATCTGGGATGCCCATTAATCAGTAAGTCTTCACAATTTTATAACAAGCTTCTTTTATCCCTCAGCCATCAGACCCCTGAACCAGAGTGGCTAACTACACTCACTCCAATACTAAATTGATTCCACAACTTATGACTTCCCTTTCAAAGACTCTGTAAATCACATTCTCAATATTTATTATTTAGATTTTTTCTTTTTTGTTGTATTTGCACAATTTGTTGTCTCTTGCACATTGGTTGTCTGTGTGTAATTTTTTATTGATTCTATTGGGTTTCTTTGTACTGTGAATGCCTGCAAGAAAATGTATCTCAGGGTCGTATATGGTGACATATGTGTACTTTGATAATAAATTTTCTTTGAACTTTTTTGTCTGTCCACCTGGTAAATGCTTACTGTCACTTAACTCAAAACAATTTGTTTCAGGTCCTGCAAATAATATGGCCATCCATCAGGCCTAGGAAAGGAAGCTGATGTTGGTTTGCTTATTTGGAGGGAATGCAGAGACTTGTCTTGCTATGATTTTCTTGCTGCATATCGTCCATGCCACAGAAACATACAGGGGTGCAGTGAACCACTGCTACCCTGTGGAGCATGAGCTTTGTGATAGATGTGTGGTCTTGATCTTCAAACACTCCCTTCCTCAGATTACCCAGGTACACTGGAGGAGATAGTGAATATCACTACTGATAAGTGGATTCTGGTTAATTGGGTCATCAGATAACCAGGGCAGCCATTTATTTGGGACAGCCTTCAAAAGACAAAAACAAATCAAGAAAATAGCCAGGATTCCCTTTGTTTATTTGGGACACTATGCTGCTTAATTGGGACATGAGACCATCAGTCACATGCACTTGTGTAGCCATTAGACACTACACGGTGCAGACAGATGTGTGTGCTTGTGTTATGTTATGCATTTGGAACAACAGACGCTGATTCAAAAAGAAGAGATGTTTTTGATCATTTTGTACTTGAGTTCCTTGCCAAGATGCCATGAGAAGATTTGACACCAGCTGAAAAAATTACCCTAATAGACGGAATTGAAAGCTATCCGCCATACACCACTCAGCTGGCAGAAGTAACTGATGTGCCGAAATGCTGATGAGACAGGCCTTTTTTTAATCGTGCCACAGCAGATGGTTTCCTTTGATACAAACATGCAACACTATCAGGGTCAAAGAAAGCAAAGGATTGCAAAGCTGTGTTGCATTGTTCAAATATGTCAGGAACTGATTTAAAAAAACTGTTGATTACTGGGGAAAAGCATTAAACCTCAGAGCTTTAAGAGGCGAAGAACGGATAGTTTACCAATTGGGTTCTATGCTAATAAGAATGCGTGGATGACTTACGAAATTTTTAAGAAATGACTAATGAATTGGGATACAGAGCTACAAGCAAAATTCCTCTGCTTGTTGACAATCATACTGCACACTCTAATGTAGAATATTTGAGAAATATTCTTCTGGAATTTCTGTCTGCCAAGATAATATTCTTGGTGCAGCCAATGGATATAGGTATCAGGAAATTTATTGTTGGCTAACGACATTACTTCATGCAGGAAGGCAATGAAGTCAGTCCATTATCTGCACTAGGTCTGTGGACTGACTTTGTTCATTTAAAGTCAATCAAAAGAACACACCAGTATACACTCGATGAATTCCTCTACTGGTAACTATTACAAACAAATGCACAGTTTCTTTGTACTGTAGCGGTGTGCTACACGCAGCGCTGAAATAATGACACGGAGTCGGTAAACTGCAGTTAAAGAAGATTTTATTCGAACTTCACAGCCTTGCTTTAAAGCCTCCCTGATCCCGCCTTCCCCGGGCGCGGATGCTGTAAGGGGCACGTACTCACAATCCCCCACAGGCTTTTCCCTTTGTTGGTGAAGCAGACCTGGTGCCCTTTTGGGACTGGCCTTTGTGCCGGCGCGCTGGCTATTTGTGAGCCAGTTCGAGTGCGCTAGGAAGTGGGTCGCCACAGTACTGTAGTAATGTTGGTAGTTCTAATTTGTTCTATATTTCATTTAAATACAGGCAGTCCCTGGGTTATGAACGAGTTCCGTTCCTGAGTCTGTCTTTTAAGTCAGATTTGTACGTAAGTCGGAACAAGTACATCTGGTATTATTTAGCGTCAGTTAGTGAAATGTTTTTCTTAGTATATAGTATATGTATATAAATATATGTATATAGTATATAGTCTATGCATATAAAGCACTTAAGAAACATATATCTACTTTCATTTTTCACTGAGAGATGGCACCCCACAAAACAACACCAGCCGAAGTTTGAGTTACTGTAATATGAGGAAATAACGTTCTCAAGCCACATATGGTAACTAATAGCAAATTCCATAGAAATTCTTAACTTATGGAAGTTTAATTTATGCTCATTTCTCAATCATTCAAATGTTAATTGGTGCTGATATGGTAATTTTTTTTACTTCCTGTGTCCTTTTTAGCTCTCTCACTCAAGCTGTTCTTTCCCAATTTTTGCTTTTCACTGTGCTGCTGCTGCCTGTAGCTATTCTTTGAAAAGCACTGGTCTGACTCAGAAATCCCAAAAATCTACAAGCAGTGAGGGGTTAATGCAAAATGCTGGAAAAACTCAGCAGGTCAGGCAGCATCAACGGAGAGGAATAAACAGTCGATGTTTTGGACTGAGACCCAAATAGATAACTTGACTTGAAACATCAACTGTTTATTCTTCTCCATTGATGCTGCCTGGCCTGCTGAGTTCACCCAGCATTGTGTGTGTTTCTCTGGATTCCTAGCATCTGTATCAAGGGTTAATGCATCATGTGCACTTTCATGGCACAAGCTAATAGGATTGTTGTGGCCAATTTTAGGATTATCCAGTTCAATCACCAGTGTGGCTCAGTGAGGATTCTACACTCTCTTCAGTTTTTGAGCACTGTTTATTTTGTCCTGCACATAGCATAGTAGGAACCGTAGTAAATCAGATTGTCCGGGTGCAACAGTTCTCCATTCAAAGACTGTAGAATCTTGGCAAACATGTTAACAGTGACCAGGGTGCTCAAAGCCGGTGCCCCCCAGCTATGTGGAGTACTTCACCATGTCTTCAACCTGAGCCTGAGTGGCATTGACCTCCCACATCATGAAGACCCCGGAGAGACTTGTTCTAGAGCAGCTCCAGCCTATGGTTAGGCCACACTTAGACCCCCTCCAGTTCACCTACCAGCCCCGACTAGGAGTTGAGGATGCCATCGTCTACCTGCTGAACCGTGTCTATGCCCACCTGGACAAGCCAATGAGCACTGTGAGGGTCATGTTTTTTGACTTCTCCAGTGCGTTCAACACCATCCACCCTGCTCTGCTGGGTGAGAAGCTGACAGTGATGCAGGTGGATGCTTCCCTGGTGTCATGGATTATTGATTACCTGACTGGCAGACCACAGTACGTACGCTTGCAACACTGTGTGTCAGACAGAGTGGTCAGCAGCACTGGGGCTCCACAGAGGACTGTCCTGTCTCCCTTTCTCTTCACCATCTACACCTCGGACTTCAACTACTGCACAGAGTCTCGCCATCTTCAGAAGTTTTCTGATGACTCTGCCATAGTTGGATGCATCAGCAAGGGGGATGAGGCTGAGTACAGGGCTACAGTGGGAAACTTTGTCACATGGTGTGAGCAGAACCATCTGCAGCTTAATGTGAAAAAGACTAAGGAGCTGGTAGTGGACCTGAGGAGGGCTAAGGCACCGGTGACCCCTGTTTCCATCCAAGGGGTCGGTGTGGACATGGTGGAGGATTACAAATACCTGGGGATACAAATTGACAATAAACTGGACTGGTCAAAGAACACTGAGGCTGTCTACAAGAAGGGTCAGAGCCATCTCTACTTCCTGAGGAGATTGAGGTCCTTTAGCATCTGCCGGACGATGCTGAGGATGTTCTATGAGTCTGTGGTGGCCAGTGCTCTCATGTTTGCTGTTGAGTGCTGGGGCAGCAGGCTGAGGGTAGCAGACACCAACAGAATCAACAAACTCATTCGTAAGGCCATTGATGCTGTGGGGGTGGAACTGGACTCTCTGACGGTGGTGTCTGAAAAGAGGATGCTGTCCAAGTTGCGTGCCATATTGGACAATGACTCCCATCCACTCCATAAAGTACTGGTTAGGCACAGGAGTACATTCAGCCAGAGACTCATTCCACCGAGATGTAACAATGAGCGTCATAGGAAGTCATTCCTGCCTGTGGCCATCAAACTTTACAACTCCTCCCTCGGAAGGTCAGACACCCTGAGCCAATAGGCTGGTCCTGGACTTGGCATAATTTACTTATTACTTAATTATTTATGGTTTTATATTGCTATATTTCTACACTATCCTTGGTTGGTGCGACTGTAATGAAACTCAGTTTCCCTCGGGATCAATAAAGTATGTCTGTCTGTATCTTCCACATAATTCAGTTTAATCTACAATATATCTGAAAATTAATTTTCAAAAATATATATTGGCAAGATTTTGCAAATTTATGAATAGAAAGAAAAACAAAATTGAAATTACCACAAATAAAAGCTATTATGGTTGGAACTCTGGTTCAGCATTCTGTAGTCTGGCAAATCGCGAAGTGTGGCATATTTTAAATCTGACACTATTAGTTTGCAAAGCAGCTATGAAGACACTTGTATTATTCAGATGTCTCCCCTTTCCTTTTCAGTCCTGAAGAAGGGTCTTGAGCCAACATGTTCCATAGATGCTGCCTGAAGTGCTGATTTTCTCCAGTATTTTATCTATGTCACTGGAATTATCATTTTATATTTAATTAGCAAAATATTTCTCTATTAGCAATATGTGAGATACACAATTCATGTTGAAAATTAAACATAAAGTGTGTGAGGAACTACCCTAGTTTACCAGGGGCAATATTCTGTAGACTGGCAGTTCACAGCAGGCACGCACTTAAGGAATTTGCTTAGAAAACTGATATAGCAATCTCTTATCAATACTTGCTACTGTCAGTTCACAGTGGGAAGCAAATTATGGGATGTACTTGGTCTATGATTTTCACACATACAGTGAAAAACTGTTTCACTTGCCATGCAGGTAGATCATTCTAAAACAAATACTTTCAGGCAGTACAAAGCAAAATGCAGTAACAGAATGGAAAATACAGTTTTACCGATACAGTTACAGAGAATGTACAGTGTAGATAGGTGCAAGGGCCATGACAAGTTAGACTGAGAGATTCAGGAGGTCATTTTCATCGTACAATATGTTCAAGACTTTTAAAGAAGTGGGATTCAAGCTATCCTTGAACCTGCTGGCGTGTGTTTTCAAACTTCTGTATCTTCTGCCCAATGGAAGGTGGAAGCAGAAAAGATGTCCAGGGTGGGAGTAGTCCTTGATCATGTTGGTTGCTTGTCCAAGGCATTGGGAAGAGTAAGGAGAATTCATGAAGGGAAGGCTGGTTCTTATGATGGACTGAGCCGTGCCCTCAACTCTGTGTAGCATCTCGTGGTCTTGGCAGAGCAGTAGCCACGCCAAGCTGCTTACATTGATAAAAATTAGTCAAAGGAGACTGCCAAATTTCCTTAGCCTTCTGAGGAAGTAGAAATGTTGGTATGTTTTCTTGGCCATAGATTGAACATGCTACAGGTGGTATTTACATCAGGAATTTTAAGCTCTCAATCATCTCCACCTCAGCATCACAAATACATCCAGGAGCATGTACTCCAGGAAATGAGCAGCCCCTTTGTTCTGCTGCCATTGAGGAAAAGGTTCTTGTATTAACACCATGCCACTTCGCTCCCTGTATCCTTCTGGTACTCCACCTCATCATGTTTGAAATTGAGTTCACTACAGCGGTAACATCTATAAACTTTTACATGGAGTTAGATCACAGTCTGAACAAGTCGTGAGTGTATAGGGAGCAAAGTAAGTAAATTGGAAACACAGCCTTGTGATTCAAAGATGCAAAGTACGCTTATTATCAAAGTATGTATGCAGTGTGCAACCCTGATATTCGTCTCCTCAAGACAGCAATGAAACAAAGAAAACCACAGAACTGGATCAAAAAAAAACAGCAAACCCCTCCTCCCCCACACAAAACAAAACAAATCAATTCACGCAACCGAAAGCAAAAAGAAAAATGTGAAAAAACACAGAATAAAAAAAAACAAAATCGAAAGAGTCCAGGTATAATTCTGTTCAAGGATTTCAAAATACATTTATTATCACTGTATAATTTATAAAACCTTGCAATTTCTCTGCTTATAAGCAGTCACAAAGCAGGAAAGCCAAAAGAACTCAATTTTAAAAAAGACCAACACCCAATCGATAGAGAAAGGGGGGGAGAAAACTCAAATCATGCAAAGAATAAAAGCAAGCAACAGCATTCCTAACCGAATTCAGTCCATTGACCCGAATCCTGGAGCAGCCAGAGTAGGCCCATAGCCTCGGTCTCAAGTTAATCATTTCGTGGGGCAAGACTCTGCGAAGCTGACAAGTCAGCACCATGGAGAGAGGAGTGAACATCGCGGAACAGTGAGCAGAATTGGCCCGACACCGTGCCCTTACAATCCACCTGGGCTGGAGTTTAAATACTGTATCATGCCACATATTAGGACACAGGCCCCAGGTACTCTCTGGGCCAAGATCTCACCACCCAGCCAAAGAACATTCTTGACCTTTCCAAATTGGCTCAGCACTTGGATCAATCCAACCTCACTCCTGGTTCAGCTGGGCAGGCTACAAAACTCCTCCGCCACAACTCCTCTCTGAATTGCTCTCTTCAACTCCATCTCCGACTCCGACACTGTTCTGATCATGTTACGCTCCAAGTTTGCATCGCACCAGCACAGCTCAACCCTCGAGTTCACTTCGCCTTCACTCACCACTCCACTGTTTGCCTCAAGAAGTGTTCTTAATAATGTTGAGGATCCAGTTATTGAAGGAAGTGCTGAGTCCTAGGTCTGGAACTTCGGAGATAAGTTTGTCTCTTATGATACTAAAGGCAAAGTTGCAGTCAATAAACAGGAGATTAAATTCCAGACATTCCAGAGATGAATGTGGAGCCTGCAAGAATTTGTCTGCTGAGGAACTGTTTCAACAGTTGCAAATTGCAGTGGTTCAAGGTTTCTGGAAGGTTTCTGGAGCTGATGTGTGCCATAACCAACCTTTCAAAGCACTTTATGATGGTGGATGGTAGTTGCACTGAGGCATGCTAGTTTTCTTTTTCCTGTGGCATTGAGATGATAGTGGTCTTCTTAAAGTGGGTAGAAACCTCAGATTGGAGTAGGAAGTGGTTAGAAATGTACGCATAAAACCCTGTTTGCCTGCTTATGGACAAAGGATCAAAGGATGTGGGCCAGATACGTTCTGTGGGCTCACTCACAGGAAAGCTGATCCGACGTCTGCAACAGTGACTGGGAGTTCAGGTGTTTTGGAGGCTGCTGTCATTTCAATACCATTCTGTTCAAAACATGCATTGAGCTCATCAGTGATAATGCCCAGCCTGTTATAGCAGACAAGCCCTGATGGCTGGTCTGGGACTCGACTTTGAGCTGGTCTTGTCTCTTGGCATTCCTGATAGCTTTACAAAGGCCGTAGCTCAGTTTCATGTACAGGTCAGAGTCAGCTCATTAGAATAGAGCAGACCTACAATTCTTAGGAAGTCAATCTCTCAGTTTACCATCGTTTCTGTCTGGCAAACACCCAAACTGACCTCTGTACCGTGCAGTCCTCTACACACTTCCTGATGAAGTCCAACTGTGGTGACATACTCTTTTAGATTGGCCACAGAGTCCTTGAATATTCACCAATCTACCGACTCACAGAAATGTAAAACTTCATCATTTCCTCAACATGAGAAATTCTGCAGATGCTGGAAATCCAAAACAATACACGCAAAATGCTGGAGGAACTCAGCAGATCAGGCAGCATCCATGGAATGAATAAATAGTCGAAGTTTTGGGCCAAGATAATTTTTCAGTCCTGGATGCTGCCTCATCTGCCGAGTTCCTCCAGCATCTTATGTTTGTTGATATTTATTTCCTCAGACCGGCATTGTATGATTTTCTGTACTGGATCCTCATGGATGTCAGAGTGAACTGACCAGCCCAGGGATTAGGCATATATTTACATAGGGGGTTCTAGGGCTATTTCTCAGGTTTCCAGGATGCTGGACTAAGAAGTTTCAACCTGTCTAAGCATGAAAATCCTCTATGAAAAGGCTACAGATATGAATGAGAAACTTGACTGCCTTACGGAAATATTACACAAAAAAACTTCAATATAAACAAAACAGAACAGAGAGGCATCTACGTACATATGTTTTCATGTAAAAAGGGAAATATCACTGATAAAATAAACTTCATTAGAACATAGTTTATACAGTTGAACTGCGCTCTATGAACATAGAACGTAGTACAGGAGAGGAACAGGTCCTACAGCCCACAATGTTGTAAACTAATTAAATTAGTAATTTCTTCTGTCTACACAATGTCCATATTCTTCCATTTCCTGCACATCCACGTGTTTATCTAAGAACCTTGTGATCGCCCCCGCCACCCCGGGACACAGCACGTTCCAGGAATCACCAATCTTCTGAATAAAAATACTTTTCCCCCATTCTGGTAAAAGACATTTCAACTCTGGTAGAAAGATACCGGCTGTCTATCATTTCCTCTTATAATCCTAGAAACCTTTTTCAAATCTTCCTCAGCCTCTGCTGCTCCAGAGAAGACAACCCAAGTTTGTCCAGCCTATTCCTATAGCAGATGCACTCTAAGCCAGACAGCATCCTGGTAAACCTCTCTGCACCCCCTCCTTCCCATAATAGGGTAACCAGAACAATGCAATATTCTAGATGGGGCCTAACTGGAATTTTATACAGCTGCAACATAACTTCTCAACTCTTCAACTCAGTTCGTCAACATTAAAGGCAAGCATACCATGTGATTTCTTTACCACACTATCAACCTGTAATCACTTTCAGGGAGCTATGAACTTAAGCCCCAAATCCTTCTACCCACCAACACTGTTAATGGTCTTGCCAGTAACAGTGGATTGTCTCTTTGTATTTCCGGAAGTGCATCACTTCACATTGGATCATTTCTGTGCCCATATCTACAACCTGTTTATATATTCCTGTACCCTTTGCCAGACACCTACACTATCCACAAGAACACTGGTCTTTGCATCATTTGCAAACTTACCAACCACCCATCTATGTTTTCATATACAGCGGCATGCAAAGATTTGGGCACCCTGGTCAAAATTTCTGTTACTGTGAATACTTAAGTGAGCAGAACTGATCTCCAAAAGTCATAAAGTTAAAGATGAAACATTCTTTTCAACATTTTAAGCAAGATTCATGTATTATTTTTGTTTTGTACAATTTTACAGTGAAAAAAAAAGAAAGGAGCACCATGCAAAACTTTGGGCACCCCAACAGATTTGAGCTCTCAGATAACTTTTACCAAGGTCTCAGACCTTAATTACCTTGTTAGGGCTATGGCTTGTTCACAGTCATCATTAGGAAAGGCCAGGTGATGCAAATTTCAAAGCTTTATAAATACCCTGACTCCTCAAACCTTGTCCCAACAATCAGCAGCCATGGGCTCCTCTAAGTAGCTGCCTAGCACTCCGAAAATTAAAATAAATGATGCCCACAAAGTAGGAGAAGGCTATAAGTAGATAGCAAAGCGTTTTCAGGTAACCATTTCCTCAGTTCATAAGGTAATTAAGAAATGGCAGTTAACAGGAACGGTGGAGGTCAAGTTGAGGTCTGGAAGAGCAAGAAAACTTTCCAAGAGAACTGCTCATAAGATTGCTAGAAAGGCAAATCAAAACCCCCGTTTGACTGCAAAAGACCTTCAGGAAGATTTAGCAGACTCTGGAGTGGTGGTGCACTGTTCTACTGTCATCAGAAGAAAAGCTTTCCTGCGTCTTCACCATAAAATCCAGCATCAGAAGTTTGCAAAGGAACATCTAAACAAGCCTGATGCATTTTGGACTGATGAAGTTAAAATAGAACTTTTTGGCCACAATGAGCAAAAGTATGTTCGGAGAAAAAAGGGTGCAGAATTTCATGAAAAGAACATCTCTCCCACTGTTAAGCACGGGGATGGATCGATCATGCTTTGGGCTTGTGTTGCAGCCAGTGGCACGGGGAACATTTTACTGGTAGAGGGAAAAATGAATTCAATTGAATACCAGCAAATTCTGGAAGCAAACATCACACCATCTGTAAAAAAAAATCTGAAGATGAAAAAAGGATGGCTTCTACAACAGGATAATGATCCTAAACACACCTGAAAATCCACAATGGACTACCTCAAGAGGCGCAAGCTGAAGGTTTTGCCTTGGCCCTCACAGTCCCCCCCCCCCCCCCCCCACCTAAACAGCTTCGAAAATCTGTGGATAGATCTCAAAAGAGCAGTGCATGGAAGACGGTCCAAGAATCTCACAGAACTAGAAACCTTTTGCAAGGAAGAATGGGCCAAGATCCCCCAAACAAAAATTAAAAGAGTCATAGCTGGCTACAGAAAGCGTTTACAAGCTGTGATACTTGCCAAAGGGGGTGTTACTAAGTACTGATCATGAAGGGTGTTCAAATTTTTGCTTCGGGCCCTTTTCCTTTTTTGTTATTTTGAAACTGTAAATGATGGAAATAAAAAAGAAATCTTGCTTAAAATATTAAAGGAATGTGTCATCTTTAACTTCATGCCTTTTGGAAATCAGGTCATCTTTTACTCGCTTAGCTATTCACAGTAACAGAAATTCTGACCGGGGTGCCTAACCTTTGCATGCCACTGTAGGTCATTTATATGTATCACAAACAGCAGGGGTTCCAAGTACAGATCCCTGCAGAACACCACTAATCAGAAACCTCCAGCCAGAATAAGTCCCACTGACTACTACCCTATCTCCATGGGCAGGCCAGTTCTGAATCCAAACAGCCAATTCACCATGGATCCTGTGAAATTGTTATCTCTGGATGAACCTCCCTTCAGTGAACTTGTCAAAGCCTTACTAAAATCAATTTCTGGCATTTTTTTTAGTAAAAATATAGCTGCACCACTTTTGAAAGCTAATGAAAAGCATTCTGTTGGCATTGAGATAATTATTGTATAAAGTACTGGCCATCACTTACCTGGAGAACACAATGAACAACAGACACCATTATTTTCATACTCCCCTTGATCACAAGCAGTTGTCACTGGAATTTGGGAAATCAGGAATAGAAGGAAAATAATCTGTAATTAAACATTAAATATAGGGATTACTACAACTGAAAAAAATTACTTTTTTTATAACAGAAGTACCACTGCAGATTTAATTAAAATCTTCCATTTCACTCGACAGTGTAATTATAAAGCTCTACTGTTTCATGACTATTAATAAAGAAATAGTTCTCTTTTATATAGATTAATCAGCATCGTTACTGTCAGGTTTTCAACAAGGTCCGGGGCAATTATAGAAATTATGTTGCAAACTATGTTTTAATGCAAAGCATAAAATTGTAAGTGCACAGTTACTCCAAGAGATTTGAAAGTCATTTTTATTTGAATTAAAGACCGAAAATGATAAAAATTCTCAGGTAGTCAGGCTGTGTTTTTGGTAAATGTTTCTGGTTGACAAGCAAAGCATAAAAGATACTTGAAACTTCACTAAAAAGAGGCTGGGAATACTCAGCTGGTCAGGCGACATCTGTGGAGAGATGCTGACTCGCCACCAATGCTCCCTTACTACTCTAATTTTACTGTTTCATCAGTGTTTAAATAATGTGTCTCGTCCAGCTTATTATTTCTAGCATAAACATAAGAAATTCTGCAGATGCTGGAAATCTTGAGCAAAGCACATAAAATGCTGGAGGAACTGAGCAACTATAAAGGATGTTGTCTGGATTGAGGAGCATGCCTTATGAGAATAAGTTGAGTGAACTCGGCCTTTTTTCCTTGGAGCAACGGGGGATGAGAGGTGACCTGATAGAGGTGTACAAGCTGATGAGAGGCATCGATCATGTGGATATTCAGAGGCTTTCCCAGAGCTGAAATGGCTAGCACGAGAGGACACAGTTTTAAGGTGCTTGGAAGTAGGTACAGAGGAAATATCGGGGTAAGTTTTCTTTTTATGCAACGAGTGGTGAGTGCTTGGATTGGGCTGCTAGCGATAGTTGTGGAGGTGGATACGATAGGGTCTTTTAAGAGACTCTTGGACAGGTATATGGAGCTCAGAAAAATAGAGGGCCCCAGGTAATTTCTGAGGTAAGGACATGTTCAGCACAGCTTTGTGGGCCGAAGGGCCTGTATTGTGCTGTCCATTTTCCATGTTTCTAGAAAGGGGAATAAATAGTTGATGTTTCTGACCAAGACCCTTCGCCATCAAGGCTTGAAAGAAAGAGGGAAGAAACCATATTAATAAAGTGGGGGGTGGAATGGGTACAGAGTACGAGCTGGCAGATGAAGGGCATTTCAGAATCAGAACCAGGTTTAATATCACCGGCATCTATTGTTACATTTGTTAACTTCCACCATTTGACAGACTTCCAGTACAAAAGTGACCTGACTTTTTTAAAACTTATTTTAAATCACTTCCTGATACCAACACTAGCCACTAAAAAAAAATCATGACTACTGAAATACAACAAAAAGTTTGACCAGTTTATCCTGTTACATTGTGGCAGATGATGTTTCCTTGTTGGTAGCTTTGACGAGAAAAACGAAGTGATTTGATTTGCACGTTCACTGATTAAAGTTTATCAAAATTAGAATCAAGTTTAATATCATGACATTCAATATGGTGTAAGAATCTTAAGCACACGTATAGCCAGGGTGTCTAAGACTTTTGCTCAGTGCTGTATTTGTCACCATGAAGCGGTGCGCAAGATTGTAAATCTGGTGGGAGCAAAGGAAGTTGGGAATGGCGAGGGAGGAGTGTCACGAGAGAGGTAACAGAGAAGGAGTGCCAGGGGCAGGTGGCAGTGTGGGTGCAGACGTACCCAGTCCTGGGATACCAGGCAAGGTTATTTGATTATAAATTTGGTTTATTAATCATTACAGAAAGTCTCTCTGGTGCTCTCCACTGCCCCCTCTCCCTATCCCCTTTCCCAACCATGATTACCTTCTCCCTGCCCACTTCCCACTTTCAGAACCAGATTTATCACGAGTCGTGAAATTTGTTGTTTTTGCAGCAGCTGTACAGTGCAATACATAAAATGACTCAGTACTGTGCAAAAGTCTTAAGCACCTAGCTATACAGTACATATGTGCCTAAGGCTTTTGCACAGTACTACATGTCCTGAAATTTGTTGTTTTCCATCAGCACTACATGTACGCAGAAAACTACAATTTACACTAAAAATTCATTTTGAAAAGTAAATTAAATAGTACAAAAAAGTGAGCAAAGATAGTGAGGTACTGTTCATAGGTCGGTTCATCTACAGGTGAAGGGGAAGTTCACCCTAAAACATTGAGTGTCTTCAGGCTGTTTCTTTCAGGATAGCTCCTCTGGACCTGTGGAGTGACATCAGGTCTGGCAGGTGTTTTGTCAAAGACAACATTCTCGGTTGCCTGTGTCACATTGCTGTCAGTGTCATGATCATCACTGAGAGGCAAGTCCAGTGTCTGTAATGTGTCCGTCTTGCTGGATGCAATCGACTCAGGTGTGTTCTTCAGTTGAGCATCCACTATCTGGTCCACATCTCCATGTCTGATCTCCAACATCCACTGTGTACATCAGTGGTCCAGTTCCCGTAGCTATCATACTGGTTGACCACCTGTTCTCTTGGTAATCACACGCTAGGACTTCCTGTCCAATCTCGAAGCTCCTTTCTGATTCTCTCAGCAACTGACTGAACTGTTTATTCTGCATTTCCCTCCAGAGGTCTGGTTTCAGGTCTATGCGAGATCTCAGATTCCTGCTCATGAACAGTATTGCAGGTGTTTAATTTGTCATTACAAGGCCAGAGGTCCAATACACAAAAAGGAAGTTGTCCACCTTGTGCTGTAGAGAAATGTCCTCCTTGTCCATCGCTTTAATGGACTTCTTGAATGTTTGGATAAACCTTTCAGCTAACCCATTCATTGCTGGGTGGTGAGGAGCTGATTTGAAATGTTTGATGTTCTTTTTCTTCATGAATCATCTGAATTCTGCCGTGTATCATGGTCTGTTGTCACTCACAATTTTTTCAGGTAAGCTAGTTCTGGTGAAGATAGTCCTCAGAGTGGAAGTAGTCCTTTCTTAGCTGATTAACTTCATTGGTACGACCTCCGGCCACTTCAAATGAGCATCCACAGTAATCAGACATGGAGTCCATGAATGGCCCAGCAAAGTCAGTATGTACTCTTTGCCACGGTGAGGACAGTCATTCTCATGGGTATAACGGTGCCTGTGGGGGTGCATTTTGAACATTTTGGCATCCTGAACAGCTTTGGGCCAAGTCTTCAATCTATTCCCAGCCACCACACATTGCTCCATGCCACAGTCTTCATCTTGACTGTACCCAGGTGTTCTTCATGCAGATTCCCTAACACTCTGGTACACGGTCTGGAAGGAACAGCGCAAGATCTACAGATCAGCATCCTTGATGTACTGATAGTTGGTCTCGTCTCACTCAGAACTCTGGAAACATTGGGTTACCATGAGCTGGCCATCCTTGCATGCTGATGTCATAGACAATGTTGGGTCATTCCTTGTTTTTCTTTATATTTGTTACCAATGTGGTGTGGAACACTTCTGCTGAATCACAGTATGAAGACTTTCCTTCTTCAGCTGCCAACAGTGGAAGACACGACAAGCCGACAGTGTTGCTGTGTTGTTTGGTAACCTTGAACTCTACGTCATAAGAGTGGGCTCCTAGGAACAATGCTCAACGTTGTAACCAGGTAGCAGACATCACTCGAATTCCCTTCCTGGGATTGAAAACAGACACAAGAACATGGTGATCTGTCACTAGAGTAAACTTTTGACTGTAGAGGTAGTGATGGAACTTCTTATTCCCCATACTAGATTAAGGGCTTCTTGCTTGATCTGTGCATAGTTGCATTCTGCACTTGTCAGTGATCTTGAAGCAAACACAATCAGACGTTCAGATCCATCTTTCATAGAGTGTGACAAAATGCCCCAATGCCATAAGGGGATGCATTGCATGTAGTCTGATGGGCAGTGATGAGTCATAATGGGTGAGCAGTTCATCTGATGTTAGCAGTCTCTTTGTTTCTTTGAACGCTCTTTCACATCTGTCTGACCATTCCCACTTTGGCCTTGTTTGCAAAAGTGTGTTCAATTGGATGTAGCACTGTAGCAATGTTTGGGAAAAACTGGTTATAGTAGTTTACAAGGTCAGAGTACGACCTGAGGTGTAACACATATTCTGGTTTGGCCTGTAGCACTGCCTCAGTCTTGTTTTGTGACTTATGTAAGCCATGCTTGTCAATGACATGTCCACAATATGCGATTTCATTCTTGGATAAACTCACATTTCTCTCTTTTTGCGTGCAGGCCATACTCACTCAGTCTGGTATGTGCTTTACCAAATTTCTGGAGGTGCTCTTCATTACTTCTGCCAGTTACAATGATGTCATCAAGGTAACACTGTGTTCCTGGGATATCGTGGAGCACTTGATCCATCGCACTTTGCCAAATTGCTGGAGCTGATGTGACGTCAAAGACGAGACGATTATACTGGAAAAGTCCCTTCTGAGTGTTGATCGCGAGGGATTTCTTGCTTGACTCCGCAATCTCCATTTGCAGATAGGCTTATCTTTGAAAACCTTTCCCCATCTGCCAAAGATGCAAAAATGTTTTCTATTCATGGTAGAGGACAGCGCAATACACAGCACTGGATTGATGCTCACTTTGAAATCCCCATGCATGTGAACTGCTCCAGCCTTCCCTTTCCTCATCACTGGGACAATGGGCATGGACCAATCCCTCCACTCAAACATGGAGAAAATTCCAGAAGCCTCCAAGCTCTGAAGTTCAGCATCCACTTTAGGACGTAGTGTACAAGGCACTGGACATGCTTTATGGAATCTTGGTGTTGCAGCTTCATCCATTTCATTTCTGGCCTTCGTGCCTTTGAGTTTATCAATGTCCTTCTCAAACATTTTCTCATTAGCATCAGGTTTATTATCACCGGCGTGTGACGTGAAATTTGTTAATTTCGCAGCAGCAATACAACGCAATACATAATATAAAAGAAAAAAAAAAGAAAAAATAATAATAATAAGTAAATCAATTACAATATACGTATATTGAATAGATTAAAAATTGTGTAAAAAACAGAAATGCTATATATTAAAAAATGTGAGGTAGTGTCCATGGGTTCAATGTCCATTTAATAATCGGATAGGAGAGGGGAAGAAGCTGTTCCTGAATCGCTGAGTGTGTGCCTTCAGGCTTCTGTACCTCCTACCCGATGGCAACAGCGAGAAATGGGCATGCCCTGGGCGCTGGAGGTCCTTAACAATGCACGTTGCCTTTCTGAGACACCACTCCTTGAAGATGTGCTGGGTACTTTGTAGGCTAGTACCCAAGATGGAGCCGACTTGTTTACAATCCTCTGCAGCTTCTTTCAGTCCTGTGCAGTAGCCCCCCCCTGTGCATTAAGCAGCTGTGACAGTCTCTGGTTAGTGTTATCGTCTGGGCTGCAGTTGCCTGTTGATGAGATATTGAAAACTTTCATTGAGCACCAGCCTAGTTGGATTTTTCTCAACCATTCATTTCTGAAGTGTGTAGGCCCTCCACTTTTCAACACATAAAGCTCTAACTGCCGTGTATGACCTCCATACGTTACATTCACTTCCAGTTTGCCTTTGGGGGAAACTTTTTCGCCTGTGTAGGTCTTTAGCATCACTAAGATCTTCTCTAATGGTAACTTAGAAAACACAAGTCTTTTGTAGTCACCCCTGAAAATTATAGACAAAGCTGACCCTGTGTCCAGTTCCATTTTCAGTTTTACACCAGATATATCTATAGTGATCCATATGATTTTGTTATCTGCTTCAGTAATACTATGCAGTTCCAGGCATGAAAGCTCACCTTTGTCAGAGCCTGTGCTGTCTGATACTGTTTTACATTCAGTCATTTTATGCATTTGCTTAGTTTTGTGTGTGAGACTTTTCACTCTGTTGTGCTTTTTGTCTGCCTTGCACACTCTCACTATGTGACCTTGTCCCTGACCATTTCTGCAAACTTTTTCTTTAAGCCAACAGTCACTTGCATCTTGGGAGGATTTGCCACATTAATACTATTTTTAGCTTTTTGCATCTTTCAGGGACATAATGTGCATTTCACATTCTAACCTCTTTTCCTGTAGTTATGCTGCATCCTTTGCTGCAGTCTCTAACAATATTGCAATGGTCAGTGCCCGTTCTAAGGTCAGGTCTTTTTCTGACCGTAGCCTCTTTTGGGTGCTTTGACTATGCATGCCACATACAAGCCTGTCCCTTAATGCATCAGAAATCCCATCTCTGAAATCACTGTACTGATAAAAGTTTGCGTAGTTCTGCAATGTGTTCAGAAATGCTTGCTTCCTTTGACCGGTTCCTTCCCAAAAATCTAAATTTCTCAGCTATTACCAGGGGTTTATGGCTCAAGTGATTTTATAAATCAAGTGATTGCTTGCCAGGGGTTGCTAAGTTGCATAAAAGACAGGACGTTCCAGCCTCTATTAAGCTAAGAAGATGGGATTGACTTGCACCAGATTGTCAACTCCTGGAGAACAGTCGTCTCCAAAGCTTCACTCTTTGCTAACTGTTACAGGGCTGCACACATTTACCATTTACAAAATATTAAAAACTGAATACATTACCAAAAACAAAACTGAGTGGTTTGACTTAACTGGAACAAACTCCATGATTCCCTGTAAGATTCTCCCATCTCCACTCACCAGTCAACTTCTGACAACACTATCCCATGCAACCGAAAGAGCGTACACCATTATCGTTTTGCTTATCCACCATCCTTTTACCTCTTTCCTTCCCTTTATCCCAGAAGAATATCAGTCTTTCCAGGTGAAGTCATTCACCTGCAGTGTTTCCAGTTTGTGGACTCCAAAACCTGTTCACAGCATGAATCATCTGAGCTTGAGAAACCTCCATTCAGTCTGCGAGGGTGATCCTGCACTTTGCAATACTCCCACATTAACTTCTCAGTTTGCAGCTTCCTACATTTCCCCAAAAATGCCCAATACCAGCTCAAGATACAGTACGTCATCTTCCTTCTGGCTATGTTGTGGTCCTCTTACGATTCAATTTATGACAAAATTCAAACTCGTACCATTTAAATAATATAAGCACAGCACCGTGGAATTTCTAGGTAGGTAGCTCCTGCACCAACACTGCCAAGTTAATGTTCTTACTATAGTGCAACCATATATCTTGTCTAACTGATGTGCACATTGGTTGGAAGCCAAAATCTACCAGAGAACTATAATTATTTTTAAATTGCAAAGTACTAGGCCGGAAGATAGAGATGACACTGGAGTATTGCTGTCAGGATTATTTGCAGTGAAAGATGGCAATAATTGTAATTCTAAGCCAGGAGGCCAAGAGGCCTGTCCTGAAGTCGGAGGTCTGTCATGTGTCGGTAGGAGGAAAGGGACTTATTTGTTGTTTGGTTGATTTGCTGCTTGTCGTGTTTTGTGTTGTTCTACCCAGCATAGTGGGTATACTATGTTGGTGCCAGAATGCTGGTTGTTAATGCAAATGACACATTTCACTGTATATTTCGATGTACATGTGATAAATAAATCTGAATCTCACCCGTGAAGAGAACAGCGTTGGTCTAACCTGTGCATAAAACATTACATTGAACATCCTGACCATCATCAACTGAAAAGATGCTTCTCATGACCAGTTAGTTGTATATTTGCCAAACTTGACCCTTTCATTAACAAGAAAGGCATAAACACCAACAGAATAAGTAAATGACAATGACCGCAGTATTTTGACAAGCAAGTACTCTTCATCTCATGTTCTCAGTATTTATTGCTTACTAATTATTATTTTGCAGTTTGTTGTCTCTTGCACACTGGTTAATTGACAGTCCTGTTGTGTGCAATCTTTCAGGGATTCTCTTTTGCTTCCTGGATTTGCTGTGGATGCCCGCAAGAAAACAAATCTCATGGTTGTATATGACGACATGTGTACTTTGATAATAAACTTATTTTGAACTCTGATTACCTGAAATGTCATTTTCTCTCATAATAAAATGAAGGAATATAATGTAATCTTACCTTTATGAACTCTTCATATTTTGTAGCTGAAAAAAATAATGTAAATATATTTCTACAATTACTAAAAAGATCAAACATTTAAAATCCTAATAAGAACAATCTCAGAAGGCCTACAATATTAGTCCCTCAGGGTTTATCTTTGCTACTTTCCAACTCTTCCCAGGCCCAATCCACTGAATTTCATCTTGATTTCTGCTGTCTTCAAATAAAGTGCGCCACCATGGAAATACAAGCAGCAAGTTTCCTTCCCTTTGAATAAACCCCCTTCTCATCCTGTCTCCTATAAGGACACTATATCCTTCCCTCAGCTTCTCTGTCTCCACAAAATCTGCTCTCAAGATGAGGGTCTCCACTGCAAGTCTTCGGAAGAGTCCCCCTCTTTTAGGAAGCACAGCTTCACCCTGCTGTGGTTGATGGAGCCCATGCATGCATTTCCTATATGTCTGATCTCGCATTCCCATTCTCTTCCCCCACCCATCTTCCAAGCTTTCTGCAGACAAAACAAGAGCTTCCTACTACATTCAGCAAATCAATTTTGGCACTTCAACCAGCTCCAAAGGATCCCACAACCAAAAACATCATCACCTTTCCCCAACTTTCTGTTCTCCGCAGGAACCATTCTCCCTGTGATGCCCCAATCCATCTTTCCCTTCAAAGCCCACCCTGTCCCATCCCCTGCAACAATAGGAGGTGCAACACTTCTCCTGTCATCCAAGTGCAGTAGGGATACACGTGCAATTCTTCCATCCTGGTCTGTTGCATTCAAAACTTGTAACATGGCTCCTCCACACTGGCAAAACCAAGTGTAGACCAGCTGACTGTTTAGTAGTCCACCTGCACACTCTCTAAAATGGTCACGTTGAGATTCCAGTTGCAACCCGAGTTTCCTTTGCATCTACAGTTGTTACTCAACTTGTTGAGTTCTTATTTTTTGCTCAAGTTTCCCACCTATTTAGACATTCCTGATCTAACTGTTGTAATTCCATATCCAAGATGTGTGCCCAAGATCAGAAAGCCTTCTGGTGAGTGTTCTTATCTGCTTGGGACAACAGTAGGGAACAGAACACTCATGTGAATTTCCCCTGTAACTACTTATGTACTCAGTTTTCTTATGATGTGGATAAACTTAAATTCACACTGCAGATTATATCAATGCGACTGAAACATGCAGGGGCAACAGTAAATTAACAACTGCAATTCTATTCATAATATCATAGATAATTAGTTGTGGTTAATGTGGAATTTCCCTGTTATCAGTGTGTGTGCACACGTTAGATTCTATAGACACAAGATGCTCCAATTTATTTATATTAAATAAAACTTCAATTTTTACTACACATTTTTATTTTTCTGCATAAATTGTTCCGATGAGAACATTGGTTTGTTTCCCTTTCCTCAGATGTTCAATAATTCCAGAATGTTATTCTTTTTACTTAAATAAGACCATAAGACCTAGGAGCAGAATTAGATCATTCGGCCCATGGAGTCTGCTCTACCATTCTTCTAAACTCTCAGCGAGTACAGGCCTAAAGACATCAACGGTCATGTTAACCCTCTCATTCCCACAATTATTCTCATGAACTTCCTCTGGATTCTCTCCAATGTCAGCACATCCCAAACTGCTCACAATATTCCAAATGCCGTCTGACCAATGCCTTATAAGGCCTCAGCATTACAACCTTGCTTTTATATTCTAGGTCCCTGGAAATTAATGGTAACATATAACAATAACGTTGTTTCCAACAGGATTTAAAATTGAGTCAGCATTGTTGAATTCTCACCTGCCAATCAGCAGCAAAAATGGTGCATGAATTCTGTCAATTTTTCTATGCAGTTAAATGGAACAGAATTTAAATTATTTGATCACAACTGATCATACTGCCATCACTGGTTGTCCCAACATCTTGACTGATTAAAGAAGACATAACATGGTCAGTTAGTCAGTATGGCTTGCCAGTGTACTAAAGAATGGAATGGTGCCTGAGCATATTGGCTCAAGTCTGCTATTCAAACAGACATTCCTGTACATTTTTCTTGCCAGCTGAGTTGCAGCCCTCAACTTAGGGCTCTCTATATCAGATGCAGTTTACTGAAGTGAAGAACTATACTTGGATTCTCCAGTTTATCAGTGGGATTCTGAATTTCTTGCATCACCTTACTGCACTCTACCTTAAATATGCCCAATGACACGACCTCCACAGCTGCCTGTGGCAAAAAATTCCAGATTCACCACCACACATTCAGCCAGAAATAAAATCTTCCTCATCTTTGTTCTAAAATAAAGCCCCTCTCTTCTGAGGCTGTGTCCTCTGGTCTTACACTCCCCCACCATAGAAAACATCCTCTCTCTCTCAAGGTCTTTCAACATTCGAAAGGTTTCAATGAGGTCACCTCTCATTCTTCTGAATTCCAGGGAGTACAGGCCCAGAGCCACTAAACACTCTTCATATGACAAGCCTTTCAATTCAGAATCATTTTTGTGAACCTCCTTTGAACCCTCTCCAATGTCAGCCATCCTTTCTTCGATAAAGGGCCCCAAAACTGATCACAATTCTCCAAGTGAGGCCTCACTAGTGCTTTACAAAGCACAATGTTACACCCTTGCTTTTATATTCTAGTCCTGAAATGAATGCCAACATTGCATTTGCCTTCCTCAGCACGAGCTCAACCTGCTAATTATCCCTTGGGAGAATCCTGCACAAGGACCCACAAGACCCTTTGCACCACAGACTTTTTAGATTTCCCTACAACTTATACTCATATCTAAACTAAACCTCTCTTTGTCACCCTGCTTCTCCCATCAACCTTCTACAACAGGAGTAATATTCATGATGGTTGTGGGAGGAAACTGGAGCAATGAGAGGGAAAGGAGATCACAGAGAGACCAAGCAAAGTTCCCACAGACAGCATTTCCTTGTGGTCAGAATGGAACAAGGGACCCTGGAGATGTGAGACATTTACAATGCTTGTAATGTCACTGTGCCGACCATAATGCAGTTCCTTTGTGGCCAGTATTGATTCTCATTGTGAATTAATTTTGACTTTGCTACGATTGAGAGGAAAAGTTCTTAGAATGGGACTCAAACCCAAATTCTGGGATCTGAATAAATTGGCAAAGCTTATAAGCTGAAACACAATATATGGACTTAATCTACCTGCATACCAGCAAAGTGGAAGCAAAATGGACATGCAGCATCATTAACAAATAGATTTATTTTACCAAACACATACTGAAATCATTATACCAATCGAACAAATGGCCTTCTGAAATACATGGAAGAAATCCCATACCTGAAAATAAGAAGCAGTATTTTTCACTGTTTACTTGGTATGCAATATAGGTAACAATAGAAACGATTAAGAGCAAAGCCTGTAGAGTTGGGGCTACCACATGGAGCTTTTCCACCCCAGCTGGCATTTGGACCATCTGTTCATCCCTATGGAAAATGGAAAACAAAGATTATCACTGAGATGCTCCATTAACTGCACCTCCCAAGAATGTTCAGCAATTTTTCTTTCCAAAAAAAATCAATTTCACTCCCTTGTTCTTTTCCCCTTATCCCTAGAACTTATACCCTTTTATTTATTCAGTATGCTTTTTGAAACTACAATTTCTTCTTTTTTCCAACTTATTCATTTGCCTGCTGAAATGTTAAGATCCTTGCCTCCCACTCTATTTCCTATGAACATAAGCATCATGAAAAGGGAAGAGTTATTGTTTTTCCCCATGTCACAACTTCATGGTAACATCAGCATTGCTAACAATGGGATTCTTAATAACTCCAGACTCTTTTCTTCATGGAATTTAAATTCACCAGCTCACCAGACTGATAATTTAAAAGAGAAAATAGAAATCGTTAAGTTGCATCTAAGGAGAGACAAAAAAAAACTTGATAATGCATCAGTCAAGCAAATATATCTTATTATAATTCTACAGGGCCTTCATGAGACTAGACATTTGCTCTCCTTACCCAAGAAAGGATACACAGGTTTTTATTTTCATTTATAGAAGAAAATGCATAAAGCAAGCAGACTTTTCCAACCAGACACAAAAACACAAGTTACATTTCAGAGGACAAGAATTATAGTCAATATAAATCCTGAGCACTTAAAAATACATTAAACGTCTCTGAATACCAAATTTAAAATTTAATTATTAAAAATACATGCAGTGGCCACTTTATTAGGTACTTCCATTACCTAATAAAGTGGCAAGTGAGTGTATGTTTGTGGTCTTCTGTGGCTGTAGCCCATCCACTTCAAAGTTCAACCTGTTGTCCGTTCAGAGATGCTCCTCTGCACATCACTACTGTAAAGTGTGGTCATTTGTGTTACAGTCACCTTCCTGTCACCTTGACCCAGTCTGGCTATTCTCCTCTGACCTCTCTCATTAACAAGGCATTTTCACCCACACCACTGGATATTGTTTCTCGCACCATTCTCTGTAAAGACTGATGTGCATGAAAATCCCAGGAGATTAGCATTTTACGCTCCAAACGTGGACTATCCTGATTTTTTAAAAGTCTTTATTTACTTCTCTACCTAATCTAAATGAATATATGTTGATAATGGGCGGTGACTTTAATTGTTGTTTAAGTCCCTTGCTGGATAGATCTATATCCACTCAGACTTTACCAAATAAGTCGGCTGCTTTTATCAACTCTTTTTTGACTGATTCTGGAATTTCAGATATTTGGAGATTTCTACACCCTAAGGCATATACGGTATGTCAAACTCAAGGCCCGCGGGCCAAATCTGGCCTGCGGTGGAATTATCTTTGGCCTGCGAGATAATATCTAATTACTATTAAACCTGGCCCCAGTAATCGAAGCGCCTATGGCGTATGATATGGCTAATGCTGAGTTTATTCAGGTACCAGGTTTTCAGGGTTTTTAGTGTTTATTCGGCAGTCTTCTTCATAAGAAACGGAATTTGTAAAGTGAAACACTTTGTAGTTATAGCAGAGACTGAGACACATGAGAGCAGGCTGAAAAAACGGAGGCAACGAAAGCTGCGTTCGCACGCGTCCGACTGATCCGGCCCGCATGAAGCTGCATTTTGCTCAATCCGGCCCGTGACCTAAAATGAGTTTGACACCCCTGCCCTAAGGACAAAGAGTTTTCATTTTTCTCACATGTTTATCAATCTTACTCAAGAATTGACTACTTTTTTATTGACTCTCATTTTACTCCATCTGTAATTGGTTGTAAATATGACATTACAGCCATCTCTGATCACGCTCCAATGAAACTTTCGATTAATGGACACAGCTCCTAGCATTAGACAATGGCGATTTGATTCTACTTTGCTTCAAGATCCAGATTTCATTAAATTTGTGAAGGAATAGATTAATTTCTTCTTTTCAACTAATACAATGGAAGAAATTTCCTGCGGAACACTTTGGGACACTTTTAAAGCCTATATACGTGGACAGATTATCTCCTATTCTGTTGGTTTGAGAAAATGTATTAAGAATGAAACTCTTTTAGTAGTTGATAAGATCAAAGAAATTGATAAGAAATATTCTATCGCTCCTAGTGAGGAGCTCTATAAACAAAGAGTTGAGCTTCAAATGGAACACAGCTTATTACTTACATCCTTGATCAAAAATCAATTAATGAAAACTAGAAGTGAATTTTATATGCATCGTGATAAATTGGGCAAATTGTTAGCTAACCAACTGAAGACTGCGTCGGTTAAACGCCAAATTATTAAGATTCATAAACAGAATGGTGACTTGACAGTTAATCACGATGAGATAAATAAATCTTTTCAAGATTTTTATACTTCTCTGTATCACTCTGAATTTCCTCATGATCTCAATACCAAGTATGATTTTTTAGGGAAATTGAATTTTCTTAAACTATCACCTGAAGAACATTTGACATTAGAAACTGCTATTACAGATGCAGAAATAAAAGGTGTTATTTCCTCAATGAATTCTGGAAAAGCAGCAGGTCCAGATGGGTGTACAGTTGAATTTTTCAAGTTATTTTTCTTCTACTCTTTCTCTTTGGTTATGTAAGGTTTTTGAAGAAGCAATTAGATTAGGTAAATTACCACAATCATTTTATAGTGCTTCTATTTCTTTAATTTTAAAAAAAGATAAAGATCCAACTGATTGTGCATCCTATAGACCGATGTCCCTGTTGAATGTAGATTTTAAGATCTTTTCCAAGATGCTGGCCACCAGGTTGGAGAAGGTATTACCTCAAACTATCTCTGAGGACCAAACTGGATTTATTAAAAATTACTCATTTTTTAATATTAGATTAATGAATATTGTTTATTCTTTCATGTAACACCCCAGAATGTGCCATTTCTTTAGATGCTGAGAAAGCCTTTGATAGAGTTGAATGGCCATATTTATTTACTATGCTTGAGAAATTTAACTTTAGTCCGACATTTATATCTTGGATTAAATTGATATATCACACTCCATTAGCCTTGGTTCTTACTAATAACCAAAGATCTCCTTTTTTTTCTCGCTTATTTCGGGGTACCAGGCAAGGTTGTCCTATTAGTCCATTACTATTTGATATTGCCCTGGAACCTTTAGCAATTGCTATTCAAGAATCACCTAATATTCTTGGTATTATTCATGGGATGGAGATACATAAGTTATCATTATATGCAAACAACTTGTTACTATACATTTCTAATCCTGAGAAATCCATTCCCGCAGTTATATCCCTGTTGGCTCAGTTTAGTAATTTTTCTGGTTACAAACTGAACCTTAATAAGAGCAAACTGTTTCCCCTGAATATGCAGGTTCCAACTTATGGAAGTTTACTTTTTAGATTGGTTACTGATCACATTATATATTTAGGGGTTAAAATTACAAAAAAGCATAAGGATTTATTTAACGCTAATTTCTTACCTTTAATTGATCAGATTAAACATTTGTTTACTAAATGGTCACCATTGTCTCTGTCACTGATAGGTCGGATCAATGCTATTAAGATGATTATTTTACCTAAATTTTTTAGATATGTTTCAAGCGGTACCGATTTTTATTCCGAAATCCTTTTTTGATCATGTTGATTCTAAAATTTCTTCACATATCTGGCAGAATAAAAATCCTAGGTTAGGTAAAAGATACTTACAGAAGTCTAAAAAGGAGGGTGGACTGGTTTTGCTGAATTTTAGATTTTATTATTGGGCAATCAATATCTGATATATGAAATGTTGGTTATGGGACTTGGATGTAACTTCAAGTCCTCACTGGGTAAATTTGGAAACCAAATCTGTACGAGGGTTCTCATTGGGTTCTATCTTAGGGACTTCACTTCCCTTTGCTTTTTCTAAATTGCATAAACAAATTGACAATCCGATAGTTAAATACACTTTACGAATATGGTTTCAATTTCAGAAATTCTTTGGGTTGAATCAATTTATTTTAGCAATTCCTATTAAATCTAATTTCTTTTTTCATCCCTCTATTATGGACCAAATCTACTTAGCTTGGAAAGTTAAAGGTATATTACTAACCAGAAAAATTACTAAACTGAGCCAACAGTACTGCAGGAATGGATTTCTCAGGATTAGAAATATATAATAACAAGTCGTCTGCTAGGAGCTGTATCCATTAATTTAATAGAAAGTTTCATTGGAGCATGATCAGAAATGGTTATAATGTCATAATTACAATCAATTACAGATGGAATAAAACGAGAGTCAACAAAAAAGTAATCAATTCTCGAATAGGAATGATAAACATGTGAGAAGAGTGAAAACTTTTTGTCCTTAGGGTGTAGAAATCTCCAAATATCCAAAATTCCAGAGTCAATCAAAAAAGAGTTGATAAGAGTAGCCAACTTATTTGGTAAAGTCTGAGTGGATATAGATCTATCCATCAAGGGATTTAAACAACAATTAAAATCACCACCCATTATCAACATATATTCATTTAGATTACCGTAGATTCCGGATTATAAGCCGCTACTTTTTCCCCACATTTTGAACAGCTTTGAACTCTACAGCCTTTAATCCAGAGCGGCTAATACATGGTTTTTTTTCATGCCGCCTCGGAAACATTTTGCCTCGTAACAGTAGACCAATAAAATTGATGAGTAGTTCACAGAGGTCCAATGAAATTGTACGATAAATCAAGCGCACTTTCACAATTAAATTATTGTAAATCAGTCATTTGTACTCACCCTCATCAACATGGAAAATACTCGAAGAAAAGCAAGACCCGAGCGCATCAGACCCGATCGCGTTACGCAAGCGCGTCAGTTCCGAGCGCATCAGACCCGATTAGACCCGATCGCGTTACGCAAGCGCGTGAGACCCGAGCGCATCAGACCCGATTAGACCCGATCGCGTTACGCAAGCGCGTCAGACCCGATTAGACCCGATCGCGTTACGCGAGCGCGTCAGACCCGAGCGCATCAGACCCGATTAGACCCGATCGCGTTACGCGAGCGCGTCAGACTCGAGCGAAAACGCTGCTTTTAAGTTAAAGGCGATCAATAACTTTTCCTGGTAGGCTGCAGTATATATATTTTTACCAGTCGCTAGGAGATATTGGAATGTTGTTCGTGCTGTTCAGTAACAAAGTATATGCAACGTAATTTGTGTTACCGATACGTATGTATATTTAAAAGTAGCGGTGCGGCCTTTACAATTAAAAAATTGATTTTATTTCTAAAATTAGAGCCAGCGGCTTTTAATCAGGTGCGCTCTGTAGTCCGGAATCTGCGGTAGGTAGTGAAGTAAATAAAGACTTTAAAAAATCAGGATAGTCCACGTTTGGAGCGTAAACATTAACCATAGCAAACTTTTTATTAAAAGGTAACCCAGTAATTAACAAAAATCTACCATTCCGATCTGAAATAATATCATACTGAACAAATGTAATTGAGGAGTCTATAAAAATTGAAACTCCTTTTACTTTGGCATGCGAGTTCGAACGATACTGTTGTCCCTTCCAAAACCTAAAAAACATTGACCAAGGGTCTCGGCCCGAAACGTTGACAGCGCTTCTCCCTATAGATGCTGCCTGGCCTGCTGTGTTCCACCAGCATTTTGTGTGTTGTTGTTTGAATTTCCAGCATCTACAGATTTCCTCGTGTTTGCTCTTACAAACATTGATTGTCCTCTTTCCTCACATGAGTTTCTCGTACAAAAATAATATGAGCATTTAGTCTTTGTAATATTTTAAAAATCCTTTTCCATTTAATCGGATGGTTTAAACCATTTGTATTCCAAAGAGACAAAATTAATAGTCTTTGAGCCATATTTCCTAGGATCAACCCTTTGGTATATAAAGAGTTAACCATACTGTGAACTCATGAACCTGGAAGAGGAACAAAAATTCAGACAGGAAGCGAAAGTGACGATGCGGTAGACATTTTGGTAGTTCTAAATCAGCCCAAATGAAAAAACTAGAAAATCTAATAGAAAAGAACCCCCCCCCCACCCACGAAGCCCCCAAACTGGATCTGAAGAAGGCCAGAAAAAAGAACAACACTAAATCTACCCCCATGTCTCCAGAAGGCAACTCCAAAGATATATGTTTAAAAAAAAGAACCACCCAAAATGCAAAAAAAATTAAACACTATACTAAAACAGTCTTCGTAATATAGCATCTAAAAAGAAAAAAAGTGTAAGCACCAGTACATATTATAAGTCGGTTAAAAACCAGAGCAATTAAAAATAAAGTTATAAAAAAGGCATTATGGGAAGATGACGACAAAAAAAAGGTGAGGTATAAGAACAAAGGGTGTAAAGGGTGTATAAAAAAAAGAAAAACAAACCTCCATCTTAATTAAATGAAAAATGAGAAAAACAAGATATTTATCCAGAACAATAAAAATTCACCATCAAATTAATAGTGTCCAGAAAAAAAACTAAATAATTAAAATTAGTTAATTAATAAAGGTAAATACATCAACGAAGAAAAACTTTAATTGAAGTATAAAATGAACCTACACTAGTAACCAAAAACGAAAATCTTAAACTTATACAGATCAAACTTCATACGATGATTATAGGCTTTAAAAGAATATGAAAGAACAGAGCCAGTACTGAGAAAGCCATACATTTATTAGAGCCGAGAGTCTGAAGTAGTAGGATAGGGCTCATCCAGGAAACTTCGAGCTTCAGTCGTAAAGAGAAAAATGCGACGTGGTCCTTCCGAGGGTGAGATTCTTAGGTGCGCAGGATATAATAACGCTGGTTGGAGATTTTTCTCATAACATTCCGACATCAAAGATTTAAAAGCGAGCCACGCCTTCATCACTTTTGGACTGTAATCCTCCACAAGGTGGAAATGGCAATCTTGAAAATTAATCATACCTTGCTGACAAGCAGAGAGAGGGGGGAAGAGAGAGGGGGGAAGAGAGAGGGGGGAAGAGAGAGGGGGGAAGAGAGAGGGGGGAAGAGAGAGGGGGGAAGAGAGAGGGGGGAAGAGAGAGGGGGGAAGAGAGAGGGGGGAAGAGAGGGGGGGAAGAGAGAGGGGGGAAGAGAGAGGGGGAAGAGAGAGGGGGAAGAGAGAAAGAGAGAGAGAAAAAAGGACAGAGCAGATACAAGGAGGATGCTTGCTCTGGTTTAGAACAACAAGGGGTCTCAGGATCAAAATAAGAAACAGGCCATTTCAGACTAACACTATCACCCAATTAGAGTAACAATAGTTCTAGATCCACTCACTGCTTACCCATTTCTCTTACTGAGCAGTATTGATTTATCGATGGATTCCAATCCGTGCCACCTCCTGCTACTGACATGACCCCAGTGGTTTCCTGCAGAAAGGTGACAGAAAAACACAAAAAATAGGAAGTGCTTGTCAGTCCAGTGAATTGTGTTGTTCTGATATTTAACAAGTAGACTTGACTTTATGTGTCTCTTCTGTTTCATGGCAAAGCTGAATTCTTACACAATCTTGATTCTTGGGGCCATTACAGAAAAAGGGCAAGGACCCCCTGCTCTAGATGATGTCTTTATCCAAATGGGTTATCTCTGAATTATAAATATAAATATCAATATGCAAGTCTACAAAATGATATTGAAATGGCATAAACTGCGGACCTGTGAAAATCAGTTCAAGATCACTACCAATGACTGTCCATACACTGTTGAGCAACGCTGTTAACAGTGAGACATCTAGGATGACAGGCAGTGGTTTCCAGTTCTCAGTCTTCATTGGAACTGGATGCATCCTTTAGTATTTTCAAAACACAATTAGACAACTCTGGGGATTTACTAAATGGTTCTCAGTCAAGCAAGCCTTCTGAAATACCTCTCATCCCCCCACTTCCTTCTTCTACCATTCACTCTGCTCTCCTATCAGTTCGAGCAACGGTCGGCAATCGTGTCGACTCCCCTCGGCCGCTAGGGGACAGTCGCCGGCCGGTGAGTAATCCCGTTGCCATGGGAGAACCGTGACACCTTCCCACCGCTAGGGGGCAGTCGCCGGCCGGTGAGTAATCCCGTTGCCATGGGAGAACCGTGACACCTTCCCACCGCTAGGGGGCAGTCGCCGGCCGGTGAGTAATCCCGCTGCCATGGGCGCTATATTCACGTCCCCACTCCTTCCCAAACGGTGCCAGTTGGAAAACGGCCTCGTCTGTCAGTGAACCGGCCACCGCTTGGCAGATCGGTTCTTGGCGCCAAGTGGAAGCCTCTCGGCGTTCGCAATATCGCATAAACACGGCCCGCACCGCGAACATTCCCACCGCCCGGTCGAAAAGGGAGAAATAAACAAAGGCGAGCTGGGCGGATCAGGAACCGCCTCCCCTCGCCCCGTCTCTCTGTGTCTCCTCAGACCGACCCCGATCAGAAACCGGCTCCAAACCGACCGAACGAAGGGACTTGTCCCAGACGGTTAAGCGATGTCTGTACTTACTGGAAAGGCGCTTCACCCCGCGGCAGACACTGGATCCGGGTCCATTGGAAGAGCGACACGAACTCTGCACAAACTAGAAACCATGAAGAGCCCGGCTTTTAATTTCTGTTGCTGTGGGCGGGGATAACGCTGAGGCTGAGCCTATCACTGACTTTAGCATTATCATGGAAAAGGATAGAATCAGAGAGGACAGGAAAATTTTTAATTGGGAAAGGGCAAATTATGAGACTATAAGGCTAGAACTTGTGGGTGTGAATTGGGATGATGTTTTTGCAGGGAAATGAACTATGGACATGTGGTCGATGTTTAGGGATCTCTTGCACGATGTTTAGGGATCTCTTGCAGGATGTTAGGGATAAATTTGTCCAGGTGAGGAAGATAAAGAATGGTAGGGTGAAGGAACCATAGGTGACAAGTGAGGTGGAGAATCTAGTCAGATGGAAGAAGGCAGCATACATGAGGTTTAGGAAGCAAGGATCAGATGGGGCTATTGAGGAATATGGGGTAGCAAGAAAGGAGCTTAAGAAGGGGCTGAGGAGAGCAAGAAGGGGACATGAGAAGGCCTTGGCGAGTAGGGTAAAGGAGAAACCCAAGGTATTCTTCAATTGTGTGAAGAACAAAGGGATGACAGGAGTGAAGGTAGGACCGATTAGAGATAAAGGTGGGAAGATGTGCCTGGAGGCTGTGGAAGTGAGCAAGGTCCTCAATGAATTCGGTATTCACCAATGAGAGGGAACTTGATGGCGATGAGGACAATATGAGTGTGGTGAACTACATATACCTGTCTGGACTGCTCCTGTGGCTCCTCCCACAGACCCCTGTATAAAGACGACTGAGGCCTGTTGCCCAGCCTCATTCCCCAGGATGTAGTGTTGTTCATTCTTCCAGTCAATAAAAGCCGATACCTCGCTTCCTACGTCTCAGCGTGAGTTATTGATGGTGCATCAATGAGTGAGGTTGAAGTTCTGGAGCATGTTGATATTAAGGGAGAGGAGGTGTTGGAGTTGTTAAAATACATTAGGACGGTTAAGTCCCCGAGGCCTGATGGAATATTCCCCAGGCTGCTCCACGAGGTGAGGGAAGAGATTGCTGAGCCTCTGGCTAGGATCTTTATGTCCTCGTTGTCCACGGGAATGGTACCGGTGGATTGGAGGGAGGCGAATGTTGTCCCCTTGTTCAAAAAAAGTTAGTAGGGATAGTCTGGGTAATTATAGACCAGTGAGCCTTACGTCTATGGTGGGAAATCTGTTGGAAAAGATTCTTAGAGATAGGATCTGTGGGCATTTAGAGAATCATGGTCTGATCAGGGACAGTCAGCATGGCTTTGTGAAGGGCAGATTGTGTCTAACAAGCCTGTTAGAGTTCTTTGAGGAGGTGACCAGGCATGTAGATGAGGGTAGTGCAGTGGATGTGATCTACATGGATTTTAGTAAGGCATTTGACAAGGTTGCACACGGTAGGCTTATTCAGAAAGTCAGAAGGCATGGGATCCAGGGATGTTTGGCCAGGTGGATTCAGAATTGGCTTGCCTGAAGAAAGTAGAGGGTCGTGGTGGAGGGAGTACATTCGGATTGGAGAGTTGTGACTGGTGGTGTCCCACAAGGATCGGTTCTGAGACTCCTACTTTTCGTGATTTTTATTAACGACCTTGGATGTGGAGGTAGAAGGGTGGGTTGGCAAGTTTGCAGATGACACAAAAGTTGGTGGTGTTGTGGATAGTGTAAAGGATTGTCGAAGATTGCAGATAGGATGCAGGAGTGGGCTGAGAAATGGCAGATGGAGTTCAACTCGGAGAAGTGTGAGGTTGTACACTTCGGAAGGACAAACTCCAAAGCAGAGTACAAAGTAAATGGCAGGATACTTGATAGTGTGGAGGAGCGGAGGGATCTGGGGGTACATGTCTACAGATTCCTGAAAGTTGCCCGACAGTTAGATAGGGTAGTTAAGAAAGCTTATGGGGTGTTAGCTTTCAAAAGTCAAGGGATAGAGTTTAAGAGTCACAAGGTAATGATGCAGCTCTATAAAACTCTGGTTAGGCCACACTTGGAGTATTGTGTCCAGTTCTGGTCGCCTCACTACAGGAAGGATGTGGAAGCATCGGAAAGGGTACAGAGGAGATTTACCAGGATGCTGCCTGGTTTAGAGAGTATGGATTATGATCAGAGATTAAGGATGCTAGTGCTTTACTCTTTGGAGAGAAGGAGGTTGAGAGGAGATATGATAGAGGTCCATAGAGTGGACAGCCAGTGCCTCGTCCCCAGGGCATCACTGTTCAATCCAAGAGGACATGGTGGGAAGTTCAAGGGGGATATTAGAGGAAGGTTTTTTTATACAAGATATTAAGAGGAATAGATAGAGTGGACAGCCAGCACCTCTTCCCCAGGACACCACTGCTCAGTACAAGAGGACATGGCTTTAAGGTAAGGGGAGGGAAGTTCAAGGGGGATATTAGAGGAAGGTTTTTCACTCAGAGTGGTTGGTGCGAGGAATGCACTGCCTGAGTCAGTGGTGGAGGCAGACACACTAGTGAAGTTTAAGAGACTACTAGACAGGTAGATGGAGGAATTTAAGGTGGGGTGTTATATGGGAGGCAGGGTTTGAAGGTCAGCACAACATTGTGGGCTGAAGGGCCTGTAATGTGCTGTACTATTCTATGTTCTATGTACTCAGAGAGTGGAATGCACTGCCTGAGTCTGTGGTGGAGGTAATTACACTAGTGAAATTTAAAAGACTACCAGACAGGTATATGGAGTGTTTAAGGTTCAGCACAACATTGTGGGCCGAAGGGCCTGTACTGTGCTGTACTATTCGATGTTCTATAACCTCCTTTCATTTGTTCCATTTTAACACTTGTGGAACTAATCATCATGCAGTGTCTGATGGCCAATATCTCACTTTCCAATGCAAAATTGGCAAAAGCCGCTAAATACCTAGCACTGAATTGGAAACTCAAACATATAATACAAACTCATTGTCTTAACCAGTGAATGGTAGGGCACTTAGGAGATCTGGGAATACAGGTCCATAATTCATTAAAAGTGGTGTCACAGGTAGACAGGGTCATAAAGAAACTTTTAGGCACATTGGCCTTCATAAATTAAAATATTGAGTACAGGAGATGGAATGTTATGTTGAAGATGTATAAGACATTGGTGAAGCCTGATTTGGTGTATTATATGCAGTTTTGATAACCTATCTACAGGAAAGGTGTAAACAAGGTCTAAATAGCACAAAGAAAATTTACAAAGATGTTGCTGGATCTGGAGGACCTGAGTTATAAGGAAAGGTTAAATAGGTTGGGACTATTCTTTAGAACGTAGAAGATTGAGAGGAGATCTCATAGGGGTATACACAGTTATAAGGGGTACAGATAGGGTAAATGCAATCTGCCTTTTTCCACTGAGGTTGGTTGGGACTACCTCAGGAGATCATGGGCTAAGGGTGAAAGGTGAAAAGCTCACGGAAACACAAGGGGAAACTTTCTCACTCGGTAGGTGGTGCGAGTGTGCAATGAGCAGCCAGCTCAAGTGGTGCATGTGAGCTTGATTTCAATGTTTAAGTGAAGTTTGGATAGGTACATGGATGGTAGCAGTATGGGGGGGAGGGTGCTGCCATGGTCTGGGTGCAGGTTGATGGGAGTGGGCAGATTAAATGGTTCAAAGTGGACTAGATAGGATGAAGAGCTGTACCTTTCTATGACCATATGCAAGCTCAGATTGTTGCCCTGATGTCTCTGGTTACCATATTACAATATTCCAACAGATCTCTAGGAGGTTTTGCTTCAGAAAGTGACCTTGAATCTGAAACCCAGAGTTGCTGTCTTCTCCCTGGAAGACAGCATTCCTGAATTCTGTTTACCAATGGTGTTATCAATTTACCAGCGGGCTCACATTTTAGCTGCTAACAGTTCAGCAGCAAGAGATAATCCTTCGGGATCTTGTGCAGCCTCTTCCGCCACAAGTGATCAGACTTCGACTGACTATGCTGCAGTTACTTGTGTTGGATATGACAGCAGAAAATGCTGGAACCACTCAACAGATGTAGCAGTATCTGTGGAAAGGGGAGCAGAGTTAAATTTTTCAGATGCGAATCATTAACTCTCGATCCTCTTCCACAGGTATGTCACCAAAAACAGTCGCAAATTTCTACAGGTGCACTGTGGAGAGCATTAAAACTGGCTGCAACACAACCTGGTATGAGGTAGGAGGGGTGTGGTGTTGCACAGGATTAAAGTAAGCTGCAGAGAGTTGTAAAATTAGTCAGCTCCATCATGGTTACTAACCTCCATAGCATCCAGGACATCTTCAAGGAGCGGTGCCATAAAAACTCAGCGTCCATCATTAAGGACACCCATCACCCAGGACATGCCCTCTTCTCATTGCTACCATCAGGAAGGAAATACAGAAACCTGAAGACTCACACTCTACAATTCAGGAACAGCTTCTTCCCCTCAGCCATCCAATTTCTGAATGGACATTGAACCCATGAACACTACCTCACTACTTCTTCATTGCTATGTTTGCACTACTTACTTAATTTAAATAATTATTAGTTCAAGTAGTTAAATTAACTATTATGTATTGCATTGTACTGCTGCCACAACGTTAACAAATTTCACAATATACAGTATGCCAGTGATATTAAACCTGAGTCTGATATTAACTCACTGCAGAGTTTTTTCAGACTTCTCACCTTTCATTTCATGTTGCACATTTTTTCTTTATTTTCAGTGTGTAAATAGGTGAGGGTACAGAGACAGTATTTCAGGGTGTAGATAGACAAGGGTACAGAGACAGTATTTCAGTGTGTAGATAGACAAGGGTACAGAGACAGTATTTCAGGGTGTAGATAGACAAGGGTACAGAGACAGTATTTCAGTGTGTAGATAGACAAGGGTACAGAGACAGTATTTCAGTGTGAGGATGGACAAGGGTACAGAGACAGTATTTCAGGGTGTAGATAGACAAGGGTACAGAGACAGTATTTCAGTGTGTAGATGGACAGGTGTACAGAGACAGTATTTCAATGTGTAGATGGACAAGGGGTCAGAGACAGCATTTCAGTCTGTAGATGGACAAGGGTACAGAGACAGTATTTCAATGTGTAGATGGACAAGGGTACAGAGACAATATTTCAGTGTGTAGATTGACAAGGGTACAGAGACAGTATTTCAGTGTGTAGATGGACAAGGATACAGAGACAGTATTTCAGTGTGTAGATGGACAAGGGTACAGAGACAGTATTTCAGTCTGTAGATGGACAAGGGTACGGAGACAGTATTTCAGTGTGTAGATGGACATGGGTACAGAGACAGTATTTCAGTGTGTAGATGGACAAGGGTACGGAGACAGTATTTCAGTGTGTAGATGGACATGGGTACAGAGACAGTATTATTATTATTAAATTACTTATGGTTTTATATTGCTATATATCTACACTATTCTTGGTTGGTGTGCCTGTAACGAAACCCAATTTCCCTCGGGATTGATAAAGTATGTCAGTCTGTCTGTCAATGTCAACTCCGATGGACTTCAATCTGCACTGCTTTGGACAATCCTTTCTCTGGTTGTCCCATGAATTTTGTGCACGTTGATAATAATGCACTGATGCATAACATACACATTACAATGTTCCCAATAAGGAGGACAGATTCTGAGGAAGAGCTAAATGGAATATGACTAACCAACAATGTTCAGGAGAATGTTAAGTTGGAGGAAGAAACGCACAAGGAAGCAAAAATTATTGGTAGACCTGAAGATTGGGATAAATGCAGAATCCAGCAAAGGATGATGATATTGGCAATAAAAAATAAACTGAGGGCAAATTATTGAGGAATATAATAGCAAAGGTATACAAAAAGAAGACAGTGGTTCAAGTGAACAGACAGTAGTTAGAAAATGAGGACCAGAAAAAACAGTGATGGGCAGTGAAGAAACAGCAAAGGAATTAAACAGATTTTACATGATGAATCTGTGGAATTCATTGCACAGATCGCTGTGCAGGCCAAGTCACTGAGTACATTTGAAGCGGAGGTTGATGGGTTCGTGATTAGTAAGGGTTTCAAAGGTTATGAGGAGTAGGATGAAGAATGGGCTTGGGAAGGATAATAAATCAACCAGGATGGAATGACACAGCAGACTCGATGGGCCTAATGCTGCTCCTTTGTCTTATGATCTCATTTTGTATATGGCTTTATAGTAAAATAGAAAATATGATGAAAGCCCCATTAATATTGTATAATGCCTATGAGGATATTAAAATCATCGCCATCAGCAGGAGACACAAGGGCAAACTATTGAGCACACAGACAGACAAGACCCTGATGGCCTGTATCCTCAGTCCGAAAAGTTGTGGCCATTGTATAGTGGATGTGCTGTTTATAGATCTCCCACAAATCTTTAAGTTCCGAAGAAACACCAAAGGACTATCAACAGAAAGGGAGACAAACTGGTTTTGTAAATAATGTCAAAATTACTTAATTGATGATGAAATAGCAGCACAGTAGAAACATCATAATTTAAACAGGCTCCTTGAAGGGAAATAGTGACAACCTCCTTGGCACCCTCTCTAAAGCTTCCACACCTTCCCTATAATGAGACAATCAGAACTGAGCACAATACTGCAAGTGTGTTCTAACCAGTTTTAGAGAGCTGCAACATTGTCTTGAGGCTCTTGAACTCAATCTCCCCACCACTGAAGGCCAGCTTACCACAGGACTTCTTAATCAACCTATCAACCTGAGCTACAACTTTGAGGGATCTATGGATCTGGACCCCAAGATCCCTCTGTTCCTCCACACTGCTAAGAACCCTGTCAATAACCTTGTCCAGTCGGCTCTCCTTATCCGCAGATTCCGCATGCACGGATTCAACCAACCGCAGATCGGGAAAACCCATAAGTTCTCTCTCCAGCACTCGTTGCTTGAGCATGTTCAGACTATTTTTTCTTGTCATTATTCCCTAAACAATACGGTATAACAACTGTTTACATTGCATTTACATTAAAAGTACAGGCAGTCCCCGGGTTAAGAATGAGTTCCGTTCCTGTGTCCGTCGGAACAGGTACATCCGGTATTATTTAGCGTCAGTTAGTCAAACGTTTTTCTTAGTATATAGTACATATTTTACCTTGCTATACATATAAAACACTTAAAAATCATACGTATTTCAATAATCAAACCACTGTGTTGTTTAGTAATAATTGTAGCTTTCATCGGGGCAGGGCCTTTCACATTCTCCATTAAAATGGTTCCAATCGTTGACAGACAGACAGACAGTAATGCTTTATTGATCCCGAGGGAAATTGGGTTTCGTTACAGTTGCATCAACCAAGAATAGTGTAGAAATATAGCAATATAAAACCATAAATAATTAAATAATAATTAAGTTAATCATGCCAAGTGGAATTGAGTCCAGGACCAGCCTATTGGCTCAGGGTGTCTGACCCTCCGAGGGAGGAGTTGTAAAGTTTGATGGCCACAGGCAGGAATAACTTCCTATGATGCTCAGTGTTACATCTCGGTGGAATGAGTCTCTGGCTGAATGTACTCCTGTGCCTAACCAGTACATTATGCAGTGGATGGGAGTCATTGTCCAAGATGGCATGCAACTTGGACAGCATCCTCTTTTCAGACACCACCGTCAGAGAGTCCAGTTCCACCCCCACAACATCACTGGCCTTACGAATGAGTTTGTTGATTCTGTTGGTGTCTGCTACCCTCAGCCTACTGCCCCAGCACACAAAAGCCAACTGTAGCCTAACGCTTTTCCAATGACAGATGGCGTTTCACCGCTTTCCGATCGTTTTATTACTTCCACCTTATTTTCAACCGCGATCGTGATTATTTTCGTGAACAGAAACACTGCGGATTCAGAGCTGTGCCGCCAGGTCCTAATGTCCACCGCACTGATACATGTTAAATAAGGGACTTGAGCATCCACGAGTTTTGGTATCCGCGGGGGGTCCTGGAACCAATCCCCCGCGGATAAGGAGGGTCGACTGTACTGTGTCTTTAAGAAGCCTCTGAAAGTCCAACCCTACATTCCCATTGTGAGAGTTGGAAATGGGTAAGGCTGGCCAACAGGGTGAAGCTGTATAGGCCAATCCCCTATACAGTGAATACAATAGATTACAGAAACATTGATGAATTCCAAGGGAGGGTTTTCACGGTCTATGCTCTACTGGGAACTAACGGCCCAAGAAGACGAAGCGTGCCTTCAAGTTCAATCTTCCAAAGTGTATCATTTCATACTTCCTTTGATTGAACTTCATCCGGCACTTCTCCACCCAACTTCACATCCCTTTATAACCTACATCAACCTTTGACACTATCCAGAACACCTCCAGCCTTCATGTCATCTGCAAGCTTACTAATTACTTCTCCTCTTTCTTACCCAAGTCATTTATAAAAACACAAATTGTAGGGAATCTCTGCACAACAATGCTAGTCACCAACCACTGGGCAGAATACATTCCATCTACTACAACTCTCTGCCTTCTGTGGACATGCCAATTCTGAATCCATGCAGCCAAGTTTCCATGAATCCCCTGTCTCATGGCTATCTGGATGAGCCTAACATGGAGAATCTTGTCTAAAGCATTACTAAAAGTCCACAACAGTGCTCTACCTTCATCAATTTGTTTTGTCACTTCCTCAAAATCTCAATCAGGCTTGTGTGGCATGAGCTGGCCCTCAGAAAGCCATGCTGACAATCCCTAATAAGTCTATTTGTTTCCAAATGCTCTTAAATCCTGTCCCCAAGAACCCTCTCCAAAAGAGTGTCCACCACTGACATAAGAATTCATCATGGAATTTGAAAAAATTCTCAACCAGAGACGGGTGAGCAAAGTCAGAAGATGAGTTGTAGTTGGAATTTGCAGGAGGCATTTGACAAGGTGTTATGGTTTAGTCATAAGTCCTGTGACCTTAGGAGTCCCAAAAGGGTTAGAGATGGAACCACAAATGCTCACAATACATATTAGGGAGTTGGAGAAAAATTTGTGAACGTACAGTAGCCAAATATGCAAAGAATTAAAAACATACGGGAGGTAAGTTGCAGGGCAAAAGGATTCATAACATTTTAGGTAACATTTGGATATTAAACACACAGCACATATTTTCCTCGTTTGAACATATAAAATCATTGCAACACACCAATACTGTATCGCTGAATCAGTGGGAGCCCTGGGCTTGTTTCCCTGCAACAAGACGGTCCCATCGAGGGGTGATGGGAGACAGCGATACTTGAAGGGGATTCCTTATGTCCAGTCTATTCCGCAATTTAGTTTTCGTGGGTCTCAGCACTTGCTTCTGTCCCACTTACTCACATTTTTTCCGCTCAAAAAACTCAACGGGTTTGCTTTAAGTGCAGGGTGCTTGGACTCAAGGTATTGAAGCAGTTTTGAGGGCTTCATTGCCTCATTAGACAGCCTCCGGTCCCGAACTCCAGCCTCCCGCCCACCCGCCGTCAGACGCCTTGGCCAGGTGTGGCTGGTCACGGGTGGGGTGAGAGGACAAGGTAAGGGTCGGAGGTCCCCGTGCCGGGGCCGCGGCGGTCGCAGTCTGGAGAGAGTGACCGAGCGAGCGAGAGTGTGAGAGGGCTCGTGCACCCCACCCCCCCAGATGTAGGTAGCATCTATCAGCTGACAAAAGTTTGGCTCAAGGGATGACTTTCAGTAGATCGCAGCGAGGTAGCTTTTGTGCTACTTACGAAACCCTGAGCCCGAATTAGGTCGTCTGTAAATATTTTAGCACCAGGTTTCCCATGAACATTCGGTGTGCTAAACAGGTTTAGAGGCGGCGCCCATCTGTCCGCGCTCCAGGCCAGTAGCAATGGCACTTCTCGCCAGCGCGACGAGGTGGCCGGTTACCCAAGGCCAACCACTGATCCCTGGTGCTAGGGTATCACTGCGTTTAGGCAACTGGTGACCTTGTGTGCGTTCAAGTTCAACAGTGGGTGTGACAGGGAATTATGGAAGATGCAGCTGACTCATATCATTTCATTTCGCCAAATCATATCATTACCTCACAGCCCGATAGCACATGCTTTGCGGCCTGGTGGTTGGAGACCACTGATCTATGGAACTCTATGGAGGTGGAGTTCTTGGGTATTTTTAAGATTGAGAGAGAGTGCAGTCTGATCAATGCCTTATAAATTCTCAGTATCACGTCCTTGCTCTTGCATTCTAGTCCTCTCAAAACCGCATTGCTATTGGGATGAATTATTCAGCTTTCAACAAGGAGGGAACCTGTCATGAAGGAAACGTTTGAGCTGAGTAATGTTCTTAGCATTTCCTTCTCCAGTAGACCAGTTGGTCAAAAATTACCTGCCTGTATGTGAACATTTCTGTCAAGATACAGTCTTACTGCAGCCACTGCAAGCTGACATGAGCCAGATACAATATAAAACTGCAAAAGATACCAAATTGGCTGTGTGAAAAATATGAGAGGTCACTTGAATGTACTTACTTCCCCCACTTTACTCTGCCCTTTCCTCGTCTCTGAGAGTCTTTTCCTCATCTGTGAGAGGCTGCATCACCTTCCCATCTCCATTGTGATTCTGCAGAGGTAAACAAATTATTGTAATCACCAGTTTAGAAAATCACATTTTGTAAGTGTCATTTGATTTGTCACTGTTTTGTCACTCTGTCTATGAGAATGAATGTACACATGATATTTCCCTTATGATGTCCTACACTGACTCTCATCATTATCATAAATGGCACAAGGACTCTGTGGTTCCCAAAGTGGGGAGAACTCTCATCATTTCACCTTTGGTCACCTGCAGATTCATCGGCTGGTAACATCTCTGCCTTCCTCCGTCAGCTGAACTATGAAAAATGTTCCTTCATGGATATCATCGTTAAATCAGTCTCTATTACTGTGATATTTATTATTGCTCCATTAGTAGAGACAAACCCTCCTGAAGCAACTGACAGTCGAAACAACTTCCATGATCTTCTCAAATCACCTTCCACATCACTCTCCATCTTCACATTAGACTCCCAATGTTGTCCCACATTCCACATTCTCATCATGTTTATCTGGGATTTCATCAGCCCAAAATAGAAATATCTATCAATCAATATCACCAGTGACAGCTTACCTGAAAGCATCCTGTCTTATCATCCATACTTTCCTCATCAGCCCTGGTTCTGCCAACCACACTGTGCAGCACTGACTCCCCAACATTACACCACGTTATTACTCCTCCCCTCCACAACAGACACATCACATCATCTCAACTAGTTTCTATAACACCATAGGACACAGGAACAGAATTTCCTATATCCATCAAGCCTTTGATCATGGCTATTTATTTTCCCTCTTAGCCCCTTTCTCCTGCCTTCTCTCCGTAACATTTGATGTCCTTACTAATCAAGAACCTATCAACCTTCATTTTAAATATCCTCAATGACTTGCCTCTACAGATTACCCTCTGGCTAAAGAAATTTCTCCTCATCTCTGTTAAAGGGATGTCCCACTGTTCTGAGGCTATGCCCTCTGCTCTTAGACTCCCCAATTACAATATAGGAAATATCCTCTCCACATCCACTATACCTGGGCCTTTCAATATTCAGCAGGCTTCAATGAGATCTCCCCTCATTCTTCTAAACCCCAATAAGCACAGGACTAGAGTCATCAAATTAGCCTCACATTTTAACCCTTACATTCCTGGATGTTTTCTGAGATCTGGGGACCAAAACTACTCAGAATCTTCCAATGAGGTGGAAAATAAGTCAACCATGGTGAATAGTGAAGCAGACTCAATGGGCTGAATGGCCTAATTCTTCCCTTAGTCTCAAGGCCTTATTAGTAACCTCGGTACTTAAACACTTAACGCTTCAGATGCCATCAGCTGATATTACCGTTAAACATGCTTTGCAACTGGTGAAATTATGTATTGTTTCAAGATAAAAATAATGTGCATGGAAAACATAACAGGACATTAGTTGAATTAAATTGCAGTCTGTTTACATTATGATTTCAATTTTAATTCTGCAGTTATTATAATTTAATACATGTGCCTTTTAAATATTGGCGACATATTATGTACTTACCCTGGGGTTTTGAATGTTCCGGTTATCTATCAAAAGCAAAAACACAAGAAGTACTGTGAAATTATTTCTAGTAGTGATGAGACAGCCAACAGAGGAGAGGATAACACCCTGTATAACGTTCTCGCTCGGGTGTGACGAACCTGAATTAAACGTCGAGTTAAACCATAGTCAATGAAAACAAGGTCGCAGTAAGATTAACCATTTACTGTTCACTCTTCACATTAATGTATGGTGAAAACTGTTGATAAAACAATACAAGATTGGTACAGTGTTTGTTTCCTTCTAAATATCACATTTACATCGTGAATACTTGCAAAGGTAAAACTACAATAACTACATTACATTAAAGTGCAGCATACAGTCAGAATCTACCTGCTCCATTGACTGCTTTAAATAAACTTCAACACAAACTATCCCGACTCTTTAACTAACGAAAACATAAACCTTATCGACCGTCGTTACTTTTAACAGAATCAGCGTTAACAATTTAATTCAACATATCGATTATCTCATGACTTACAGCGTTGCTTTCACTGTGTCTTTGGTGCGTAGAGAACAACCTTAACTCGCGCTGAACTGCCACATGTGAGCGCCCCCCACCCTTGCATTTATCCCAAACCGGTATTTTCCCACAAGACGCGGCGAAACCGGATGTGACGTCATCGCAGCCGCGATATATTACAGACAAATGAATTTACTTAAACAATCCTAACTTTAACTAAAAATGCTAATGAATGAATTACTAAGCGAAAATATTATAAACTAAATAACTGCCATAAAGGCAGCACACCCTGACACAATGGTGCCAAGATAACAACCTGTCCCTCAATGTCCAAAGAACAAAATAGCTGATTGTGGATTACAGGAGGAACGGAAACAGGCTCGCCCTGATCAACATCAATGGGACTATAGTTGAGAGAGTGCGTAGTTTCAAGCTCCTCGGGATACACATCACTGAAGATCTCACCTGGACTGTACACACTGCTGTGTGGCAAAAAAAAAGCACAATAGCGTCTCTTTCACCTCAGATGAACGAAGAAGTTCAGCATGGGTAACCAAATCCTCAAGACCTTCTACAGGGGCACCATTGAGAGTATCCTGACTGGCTGTATCACCACCAGGTACGGGAACTGCACCAACCTCGATCACTGGGCACTGCAGAGAGTGGTACAGACAGCCCAGCGCATCTATGGGTGCAAACTTCCCTCCACTGAGGACATTTACAGCAGCAGGTACGTAAAGAAGGCTGGGAATCTCATTGGGGACACCAGTCACCCCAACCATAGACTGTTTCAGCTGCTTCCGTCTGACAAACACTACTGCAGCATTAAAGCCAGGGCCAACAGGTTACGGGACAGCTTCATTCTACCAGCCATTAGACTTATAAATTCATGTCGGTACATTGCAACAGTCATTACACAATGATTTTTACTCCCTCACATTGTGGGACGGATATAAGATTTAAGTAAATTCAAATTGATTTATCATATTTCTACTTTGTTTTGCCATATTTTAAAAAGAAATTAATGGGAGTTTAAGTCGCAAATCACATTCTAGTGTCAATCTACAAGAATGGTGTGTGGGAGGTTGTTTTACCAAAGTGACCTCACCAACGGTTGCCATCACAACGGTTATGTTTGGCTCATATCAGTTTGATGAATGATTCTACCACTGCCCAATGGGACCCATTTAAAAATGGACAGCTATGTTCTGATCACATTACTACTGTGATATACAAAATATTTGTGAGGTTTCCACAGTCTGCAATGTTTGAAGTCTGAACGCAGAACCAGAGTAGCAGGGCCCAACAGGCCTAAACAGCCAGTGCTGTTAAGATTGATGGGTGTTCACCTTCATGGACTCTCTCCATATTCTTCTTGGTATGGGGCTTGTGCACAACATTTCCATCTCATCCTACTGCTTTTCTCCATATGCATCAAAATTAAAGGCTGATGAATCAGAGCAGGAATGCTATCCCAATGAATGTACTGGGAATGATATTCTGAAGAATTTAATAGGAGTGTTGACAAAAACACTGGCAAATTAAGACAGTGAGTTCAAAGTAAATTTATTATTTACTTTGATTATTATTATTATGGTAGGCCATTTAGAACAGAGATACGGAAAAACTTTTTCACCCAGAGAGTGGTGGATATGTGGAATGCTCTGCCCCAGAAGGCAGTGGAGGCCAAGTCTCTGGATGCATTCAAGAGAGAGTTAGATAGAGCTCTTATAGATAGTGGGGTCAAGGGATATGGGGAGAGGGCAGGAACTGGGTACTGATTGTGTATGATCAGCCATGATCACAGTGAATGGCGGTGCTGGCTAGAAGGGCCAAATGGCCTACTCCTGCACCTACTGTCTATTGTCTATTGCTCTGTAGAGTGTGGTATGTTGTTGTGCTGATCGTGGTGGGCAAACTGTACTGGCCTTGGAATGTGTGGTGACACTTGCAGGCTGTCCCCAGCGCACCCTTGGGTGTGTCAGTTGTTAACACAAACAACACATTTCAAGGTATGTTTCAATGTATATATGATCAAGAAATAAATCACAATCAGAATCTGAAAAGAAAACAAGAGCTATGTAGAAGGGAAGAGTTAGATTGATCTTAGAGTAGGTTAAAAGGTCGACACATCATGGGCCGAAGGGCCTGTACTGTGCTGTAATATTCTATGTTCTATGCACACAGTAGCTCATTCACATACCTGTTTTATGTTTGTGTTTCCTCCACAAAACACATGCCATGAAAATACCAAGAAGAATTACAACCAAAATAATGGGCACAACATAAAAGGCAACTTTGGACAAGTTGGACACTGCTTCACATTTCACGTCAGCTTCAGCACTCCCTGGTTCAACCTGTTTAAGTTTCAGTGTTTCACATCTGGGGAAGATATAGAAAAACATAAATCGATATAAGCACCCACTATAGTTGCTCAAAGTTTAATTATAATAAATCTGTTACAATTGATATGTTATTGAAATCCCAGTCGATCAGAAAAAATGTCAACAGCCAATGATCAGCAGGATCTTTCAATTCCATCTGAGTGGGGAGACAAGGCCTTGGTTTAACATCTCTCCCGAGACACTGCACTGCAACGACAGCCTAGATTCAGGGGCACAGGTCTTGAAAATTGGACTTGAACCACAACCTTCTGAGACACAGAAGGTGCATCCACTGTGCCAATGTCAACTTCTGTAAAAAATGTTAAATAAAACAATCCCAGGTATAACAGAAAACCTGATCTGATAAAGTAATGTAGACATTAAGGGGCAGTTGAGTCCCTTTGTCTGTGTAATGTTGTAAAGCTTAGGTAATGTTGTAGGGTCTGGTCTGTTGGGAAATGACCAAAAGACCCGAATATATAAATAAATGGAAAGGGAAGAGCAGGATGGCAGTTAAAAACGACCAGTCAGAATGCAAACAGACAGGAGAAGTGAGGTGGCTGGAGTTTGATAACGTCATTCTCAATGTTGAGAGATTTGTTTTGTGAGCCTGTGTTTTAATTCCCTTCTCTCCATGTTCTTGACTAAAACTGGAGCAGGCTGTGTGCACAACTCAACTCACGGAGAATCACACACATGCACACGATTCTGCAGATGTTGAAAATATTCAGCAAAATGCTGCAGGAACTCAGTGGGTCAGGCAGGGAATAAACAGTTGATATTTTGGGCCCAGACCCTTCATCCAGACTGCAAATGAAGTGTGCAGAAGCCAGAAGAAGAAGGTGGGGGAGGGCAGGAGTACATGTTAGCAAATGATAGCTGAGATCAGGCAAGGAGGAAGGTGGTTCCCTACGCTTCCCCTTTCTTCAATGATCCACTGTCCTCTCCTATTAGATTCCTTCTCCTTCAGCCCTTTACTTCTTCCACCTATTATCCCCCAGCTTCTTACATCATACTCCCCCCTCCCACCTTTGTATTCTGACGTCTGCCCCATTCCTTTCTAGTCCAGATGAAGGATCTTGTTCCCGAAATATCGACTGTTTATTCCCCTTCATAGATGCTGCTTGATCTGCTGAGTTCCTCCAGCATTTTGTGTGTTGCTCAACAATTCAACACATTTTTTTGCTGTAGATTATGTTTGTAAAAATATACTTAAGGATTTTTTGTAATTCAGTTTACAAAGTTATACGTAAACTATGATTATACTTGAGTTATGCAGAGAATGTATGATTTACGTATGTTTTCATTTTTACGTTTTCTTAGAAATACCTAAAGTGGACATTCATCACCTGAACTGAAACATACGTACACTCAGTGGCTACTTTATTAGGTACACCTTCATATAAATACAACTGCAAAGAAAGCATGACAGAGCCTCTTCTTCCTCAGGAGTCTGCAGAGTTTCAGCGTGTCATCAAAAACCTTGAACTTCTGCAGATGTGTGGTGGAGAGTGTGCTGACCGGCTGAATTCCAGCCTGGTATGGGAATACCAGTGCCGTTGAGTGGAAAATCCTACAAAAGGTAGAGGACTCGGTCCAGTACATCACGAGTAAAACCCTCCCAACAATTCAGCACATCCACATGAAACGTTGTCATAGAAAAGCAGCATCCATCATCACAGATCCTCACCATCCAGGCAGAAAGTATAAGAGCCTCAGGGCTCACACCACAATGTTCAACAACAGTTACCACCCCTCAACCATCAGGCTCTTGGACAGAAGAGGATAGTTACACTCAGTTAAGGACTCTTTTATCTTGTTACGTCATGCTCATTATTTATTGGTATTTATTTATATCTACAGTGGCAGATTACAGTTCCTGATGTTCACAGTTAGTTACAGTTACAGTCTGTAGATTTGCTCACTATGCCCACAAAAGAATTTCGGGGTTGTATGTGGTGACATATATGTTCTCTTACAATAAATTTTACTTTGAACTTTGAACTGCATCTGTACACCTGCTCGTTAATTCAAATATCTAATCAGACAATCGTGTGGCAGCAACTGAACGCCTAAAAGCATGCAGACATGGTCAAGAGGTTCAGTTGCCGTTCAGACCAAACCTCAGAATGGGGAAGAACGATGAAGAAATGTCACCCAAGTGACTTTCACCATGGAGTGATTGTTGGTATCAGGCGGGGTGATTTGAACATCTCAGAAATGGTCAATCTCTTGGGATTTTTATGCAAATCAGTCTCTAGAGTTCACAGAGAATAGTGTGAAAAACAAAAAAAAATCACCTGAGTGGCAGTTCTGTGGGCAAAAAACATCTTGTGAGAGAGATCAGAGGAGAAAGGCCAGACTGGTTCACGCTGACAGAAACTCAATTAACCATGTTTTACTACAGTGATGTGCAGGGGAGCATCGCTGAATAATCAACACATCCAACCTTGAAGTAGATGGGATAGAGCCGCAGAAAACCATGACCATACTCTCAGTGGTGTCGTCATTAGGCAAAGAGGTACTGGAATAAAGTGGCCACTGAGTGTCTATGACAAGTACAATGTAAAACTTACTTGCAACAGCATCACAGGCACGGAGCATCAGAGACACCACATTTACAATAAAAAACATCAATTAAGCACATTCCACACAGGGTTTACTGGAATGAACACAATTAGTACAAAGACAGATCAGCATTGTTTCTGTAGTGTGGTTACATAAGGATGAAGAAAAGTACTTCTCATCTTTTGCAGACCTGTAAGGAACTCCACACTCTCCAAATTAAATGAGTCTGCTAATTTTTTTCATCTGGGAGTTGCTGCCTAAGTGCAAAAGCTCCCAGTTATTCCTGAAATGAGAGACTTACATTTGGGGTACAGAAAGGAAGATCCAGACAATGAGACAATTCACTGAAAGATCTCCCACCCAGGACAAAGCAAAAGGAGGGAAATACTTTCCAAATGTACATCAATGGGCCAGGCAGTTTCTTTAGTTCCCTCTAATTAAAGAAGTGAGAAACATAGAAGAGTGTTTTCAACCAGGTTCTAACTTGTTAACAGTACATTAGTGCAAATGATTAATTGTTTCTGAAAGGCAGATTGTGAAAGATTCAAGATTGAGGTTGGGGCAACTCGGGATCAATTCCTGAGCTGACAGTTAGGAGTTTGTACGATCTTCCCGTGACTGCGGAGGTTTCCTCCGAGTGCTCTGGTTTCTTCCCACAGTCCAAAGATGTATCGGTTGGTAGGTTCATTGGTCATTACCAGTTGTCCCGTGATTAGGCTGGGATTAAATAGGAAACTGTTGGGCAGCACAGCTCAAAGGGCCAGAAGGGTCTAGTCCACGCTGTACTTCAGTAAATAAATAAAAATGGCTTATTGTCATTCTTTAGTGCACAAATGTGAAGGAGGTCTTTTTTTCTCCAGTCCTGCTGAAGGGTCTCGGCCTGAAACATCGAGTATACTCTTTTCTATAGATGCTACCTGGCCTGCTGAGTTTCTCCAGCATTTTGTGCGTTGCTTAGAGTTCCAGCATCTGCAGATTTTCTCGTTTGTGAAAGGAGAACAAAATGATTGTTACTCCAGATTCGAAGTAGCTTGAAAAAAAAAACAACAGGCATAAATTCTGCCTCAATGCCTTATGGTCATGTGGTAGGTTTTGGGGAGAATTGGGTTGCAGGGGATAATAAATCAGCCATGACTGACTGGAAGAGCAGACTTGATAGACCGATTTATCTAATTCTCCTTTTACGTCTTACGTTCTTAAAGAACATAATAAAGAAATAAAAACACAATAAATATAAAAGCAATCCTACAAAACACACAGTCTGATTATGTGTACATAAAGTGATGCTGGGTGACGTGTATGTAGTAGTGTGGGGAGTGGTGGGTTGGGTTAATGTGGGGAGGTGTTGATCAGACTGACAGCTTGGGGAAAGTAACTGTTCTTGAGTCTAGTGGTCCTGGCATGGTCACTGTGTCGCCTCTTCCCTGGTGGTTTGGGGCAAAAAGAAAGGAGGTATTCAGAAAAATCAACAAGAGGTGGTACTTTCTGGACATGGACACCGTGGAGTCTGAGGTACTTACACTGTCCAGTTCTTACACTCTTCAGTTGTTGAAGCTTCACTTGAAAATGTTCCGTCAGGGCATTTCTCACACACTGTATCATTGAAAGATGTTCCTGAAACACAGAATCAATGCCATTGTGGGTAACTTGTAGAGTCTATAATACCAGTGTCAGAGAGACCTTGTTACTTTCCACACTCCTCTTCATACAGTTAATTTTCTTCACCTGTGAACAATGTTTAACAATGAACCAAGTAAACTAGCTATTTTTGCACTTCCACTTTCAACAGTGATGAAGTTGTCACCCGTAACATGTTGAATCCACTTCACTGAGTAGTTCTCAGTGTTTAGCAGCAAATATTTTTTTAACCTGTTCTGACATCCACAAATCCCTTCAGTCAGTTACTAATACACTCATGCTTCTCAGTCACTCCACTGTGCGAATAACACTCCCAGCTCCGAGCTGCACAGGAAAGGAACAGGCTGTGGTGGTTTCTTTTCCTAATGGATGAATAGTGTGTGGGCCTGTGTCAACTGAAGAATTTACTCAGAATTTGGAATAACAGTGAGAAGAAAGCAGATAAGGCAATACCAAAGTAACAATGATATCAGAGCTGAGGGGGAATATTTCTTGCCAGAGGGTGGTGAATTTGTGGAATTCCTTGCCATAGACAGCTGTGGAGGCCAAGTCATTCAGTATATATAATGAGGAAGTTGACAGGTTTTTGATTAGTAAAGGTGTCAAAACTGAACTGAAGAGATGGAGGAAGGGGTGGTTGGCTCACAAACAGAGAAATCCTGGAGAAGGTGCAGAGGGAGGATATGCAGGTGATAGAGAAGGGATACGCTCAGACAATGGTTTGAGATTTGTCTATTTTAATGCAAGAAGCATTATGAACAAAGCGGATGAGCTTAGAGTGTGGATCAGTACTTGGAACTATGATGTTGTGGCCATTACAGAGACCTGGATGGCTCGGGGCATGAATGGCTACTTCAAGTGCCAGTCTTCAGATGTTTCAGAAAGGACAGGCAGGGAGGCAAAAGAGGTGGGGGTGTGGCACTGCTGATCAGAGATAGTGTCATAGCTGCAGAAAAAGAGGAAGTCATGGGGGATTGTCTACTGAGTCTCTGTGGGCGGAAGTTAGAAACAGGAAGGGGTCAATAACTCCACTGAGTGTTTTTTTAAAAATAGACCACCCAATAGTAATAGGGACATCAAGGAACAGATAGTCAGACAGATTCTGGAAAGGTGTAATAATAACAGGGTTGTTGTGGTGGGAGATTTTAATTTCCCAAATATTGATTGCTATCTCCCTAGAGCATATATGTCAAACTCAAGGCTCGCGGGCCAAATCCGGCCCGCGGTGGAATTATCTTTGGCCCGCGAGATATATCTAATTACTATTAAAGCTGGCCCCAGTAATCGAAGCGCCTATGGCATATGATATGGCTAATGCTGAGTTTATTCAGGTACCAGGTTTTCAGGATTTTTAGTGTTTATTCGGCAGTCTTCTTCATAAGAAACGGAATTTGTAAAGTGAAACACTTTGTAGTTATAGCAGAGACTGAGACACATGAGAGCAGGCTGTAAAAACAGAGGCAACGAAAGCTGTGTTCGCACGCGTCCGACTGATCCGGCCCGCATGAAGCTGCATTTTGCTCAATCCGGCCCGTGACCTAAAATGAGTTTGACACACCTGCCCTAGAGCAAGGAGTTTGAATGGGGCGGACTTTGTTAGGTGTGTTCAGGAAGGTTTCCTGACACAATATATAGACAGGCCTACAGAGGACAGGCTGTACTTGATCTAGTATTGGGAAATGAACCCAGTCGGGTGTCGGGTCTTTCAGTGGGAGAGCATTTTGGAGATAGTGATCACAGTTCTATCTCCTTTACCATAGTATTTGAGAGGGATAGGAACAGACAAGTTAAGAAAGCGTTTAATTGGATTAAGGGGAAAATGAGCTATCAGGCAAGAACTTAGAAGCATAAATTGGAAACAGATGTTCTCAGGGAAGTGTACAGCAGAAATGACTTGAGAGAACAGGACCAATCAAGTGTGACAGTGGAAAAGTGTGTATGGAACTGGAGGAGATAGCGGAGGTACTTAATGAATACTTTGTTTCAGTATTTACTACAGAAGAGGATCTTGGCGTTTGTAGGGATGACCTACAGCAGATTGTAAAGCTTGAACATATAGACATTAAGAAAGAGGATGTGCTGGAACTTTTGGAAAGCATCACATTGAATAAGTCTCCAGGATCGGATGAGATTTACCCCAGGCTACTGTGGGAGGTGAGGGAGGGAGATTGCTGAGTCTCTGGCAATGATCTTTGCATCAACAATGGGGACGGGGAGGTTCCCGGAGGATTGGAGGGTTGCAGATGTTGTTCCTTTATTCAAGAAAGGGAGTAGAGATAGCCCAGGAAATTATAGACCAGTGAGTCTTACTTCAGTGGCTGATAAGTTGATGGAGAAGATCCTGAGAGGCAGGATTTATGAACATTTGGAGAGGCATAATATGATTAGGAATGGTCAGCATGGCTTTGTCAAGGGCAGGTTGTGCCTTACAAACCTGATTTAATTTTTTGAGGATGTGACTAAACACATTGATGAAGGAAGAGCAGTAGATGTAGTATACATGGATTTCAGCAAGGCATTTAATAAGGTACCGCATTGCAAGGGTTATTGAGAATGTAAGGAGGCATGGGATCCAAGGGGACCTTGCTTTGTGGATCCAGAACTGGCTTGCCCACAGAAGGCAAAGAGTGGTTGTAGACAGGTCATATTCTGCATGGACATTGGGGACCAATGGTGTATGTCCGTTTGATGGAGCGGGCGCCGGAGTAGAGGGAGACAGAGTAGGAAGGCTTTGTCTCCAGAGGCTTCGGCGAGCAGAGGCTGAGGACGAGCTTCACTCCAAGTGAGGTAAGGCCGAGTAAGTTCCTTTAAAAGAAGAATGTTTCAAAAGTTGAGACAACGTATTGGGTAGGTCATGACAGCTGAGATCGGCCCCGTGGTTTGTTCATCCTGCAGCACGTGGGAAATCAGGGATACTTCCAGTGTCCCTGACGACTATGTGTGCAGGAAGTGTGTCCAGCTGCAGCTTCTGGCAGACCGCATTGAGCGTCTGGAGCTGCGAATGGATTCATACTGGAGCATCTGCAATGCTGAGAAAGTCGTGAATAGCACGTTCAGTGAGTTGGCCACAGCGCAGGTAAAGACTACACAGGCAGAAAGGGAAGGGGTGGCCACTAGACAGCGTAGCAGTAGGCAGGAAGTGCAGGAGTCCCCTGGGGTCATCTCCCTCCTAAACAGATATACTGTTTGGATACTGTTGGGGAGATGTCTCATCAGGGAAAGGCAGCAGCAGCCAAGTTCATTGCACCATGGGTGGCTCTGCGGCACAGGAGGGAAGGAAAAGGAGTGGGATAGCTATAGCGATAGGGGATTCGATTGTAAGGGGAATAGATAGGCGTTTCTGCAGCCGCAAACGAGACTCCAGGTGGATATGTTGCCTCCCTGGTGCAAGGGTCAAGGATGTCTCTGAGCGGCTGCAGGACATTCTGGAGTGGGAGGGTGAACAGCCAGTGGTCGTGGTGCACATAGGTACCAACCATATAGGTAAAAAACGGGATGAGGTCCTACAAGATGAATTTAGGGAGTTCGGAGATAAATTAAAAAGTAGGACCACAAAGGTAATAATCTCTGGATTACTACCAGTGCCACATGCTAGTCAGAGTAGAAATAGGAGGATATTTCAGATGACTACGTGGCTTGAAAAATGGTGCAAAGGGGAGGGATTCAGATTTCTGGGGCATTGGAACCAGTTCTGGGGGAGGTGGGACCAGTACAAACAGGACGGTCTGCACCTGGGCTGGACTGGAACCAATGTCCTAGGGGGAGTGTTTGCTACTGTTGTTTAGGAGGATTTAAACTAATGTGGCAGGGGGATGGGAACAAGTGCAGAGAGACAGAGGGGTGTAAAATGAGGGTAGAAGCAAAACGTAGTAAGGTGAAAAGTAAGAGTGGCAGGCAGGCAAATCCAGGGCAAAAATCAAAAAGGGCCATTTTTCAACATAATTGTACAAGGGCTAAGAGTGTTGTAAAAACAAGCCTGAAGGCTTTGTGTGTCAATGCAAGGAGCATTCGTAACAAGGTGGATGAATTGAATGTGCAGATAGTTATTAATGAATATGATATAGTTGGGATTACAGGAGACATGGCTCCAGGGTGACCAAGGATGGGAGCTCAACATCCAGGGATATTCAATATTCAGGAGGAATAGACAGAAAAGAAAAGGAGGTGGGGTAGCATTGCTGGTTAGAGAGGAGATTAATGCAATCGAAAGGAAGGACATTAACCTGGAGGATGTGGAATCGATATGGGTAGAGCTGCATAACACTAAGGGGCAGAAAACGCTGGTGGGAGTGGTGTACAGGCCACCTAACAGTAGTAGTGAGGTTGGGGACAGCATTAAACAGGAAATTAGAAATGTGTGCAATAAAGGAACAACAGTTATAATGGGTGAATTCAATCTACATAAAGATTGGGAGAACCAAATTGGTAAGAGTACTGACGAAGAGGATTTCTTGGAATGTATGCGGGATGGTTTTCTGAACCAACATGTTGAGGAATCAACTAGAGAGCAGGCCATTCTAGACTGGGTATTGAGCAATGAGGAAGGGTTAGTTAGCAATCTTGTCGTGTGAGGCCCCTTGGGTAAGAGGGACCATAATATGGTGGAATTCTTCATTAAGATGGAGAGTGACATAGTTAATTCAGAAACAAAGGTTCTGAACAAAGAGTAACTTTGAAGGTATAATTAGCTAAGATAGACTGGCAAATGATACTTAAAGGGTTGACGGTGGATATGCAATGGCAAGCATTTAAAGATCGCATGGATGAACTACAACAATTGTTCATCCCAGTTTGGCAAAAGAATAAACCAGGGAAGGTAGTGCACCCGTGGCTGACAACGGAAATTAGAGATATTATCAATTTCAAAGAAGAAACATACAAATTAGCCAGAAAAAGCAGCACACCTGAGGACTGGGAGAAATTCAGAGACCAGCAGAGGAGGACAAAGGACTTAATTAGGAAAGGGAAAAAAGATTATGAGAGAAAGCTGGCAGGGAACATAAAAGCTGACTGTAAAAGCTTTTATAGATATGTGAAAATAAAAAGATTGGTTAAGACAAATGTGGGTCCCTTACAGTCAGAAACAGGTGAATTGATCATGGGGAACAAGGACATGGCAGACCAATTGAATAACTACTTTGGTTCTGTCTTCACTAAGGAGGACATAAATAATCTTCCGGAAATAGTAGGGGACAGAGGGTCTAGTGAGACGGAGGAACTGAGGGAAATACATGTTAGTAGGGAACTGGTGTTAGGTAAATTGAAGGGATTAAAGGCAGATAAATCCCCAGGGCCAGATGGTCTACATCCCAGAGTGCTTAAGGAAGTAGCCCAAGAAATAGTGGATGCATTAGTGATAATTTTTCAAAACTCTTTAGGTTCTTCATAGCATGGATTTGTGAAAGGGAGGTCGTGTCTGACGAATCTTTTAGAATTTTTTTTGAGGATGTAACTAATAGAGTGGATAGGGGAGAACCAGTGGATGTGGTATATTTGGATTTTCAAAAGTCCCACACAGGAGATTAGTGTGCAAACTTAAAGCACACGGTATTGGGGGTATGGTATTGATGTGGATAGAGAATTGGTTGGCAGACAGGAAGCAAAGAGTGGGAGTAAACGGGACCTTTTCAGAATTGCAGGCAGTGACTAGTGGGGTACCGCAAGGCTCGGTGCTGGGACCCCAGTTGTTTACAATATCTATTAATGATTTAGACGAGGGAATTAAATGCAGCATCTCCAAGTTTGCAGATGACACGAAACTGGGTGGCAGTGTTAGCTGTGAGGAGGATGCAGGGAAAATTGGATAGGTTAGGTGAGTGGGCAAATTCATGGCAGATAATGTGAGGTTATCCACTTTGATGGCAAGAACAGGAAAACAGATTATTATCTGAATGGTGGCTGATTAGGAAAAGGGGAGGTGCAACAAGACCTGGGTGTCATTGTACACCAGTCATTGAAAGTGGGCATGCAGGTATAGCAGACGGTGAAAAAGATGAATGGTATGTTGGCATTCATAACAAGAGGATTTGAGTACAGGAGCAGGGAGGTTCTACTGCAGTTGTACAAGGCCTTGGTGAGACCCCACCTAGAGTATTGTGTGCAGTTTTGGTCCCCTAATCTGAGGAAAGACATTCTTGCCATAGAGGGAGTACAAAGAAGGTTCACCAGATTGATTCCTGGGATGGCAGGACTTTCATATGAAGAAAGACTGGATCGACTAGGCTTATACTCGCTGGAATTTGGAAGATTGGGGGGGGGGGTGGATCTTATTGAAACGTATAAAATTCTAAAGGGTTTGGACGGGCTAGATGCAGGAAGATCGTTTCTGATGTTGGGGAAGTCCAGAACGAGGGGTCACAGTTTAAGGATAAAGGGGAAGCCTTTTAGGACCGAGATGAGGAAAAACTTCATACAGAGAGTGGCGAATCTGTGGAATTCTCTGCCACAAGAAACAGTTGAGGCCAGTTCATTGGCTATATTTAAGAGGGAGTTAGATATGGCCCTTGTGGCTAAAGGGATCAGGGGGTATGGAGAGAAAGCAGATACAGGGTTCTGAGTTGGATGATCAGCCATGATCATACTGAATGGCGGTGCAGGCTTGAAGGGCCAAATGGTCTACTCCTGCACCTATTTTCTATGTTTCTATGTCCGTGATCTGCTCTGGGACCCCTTCTCTTCATGATTTTTACAAATGACCTGGATGAGGAACTGGAGGGATGAGTTAGTAAATTTGCTGATGACGCAAATGTTGGGGGTGTTGTGGATAGTGTGGAGGGCTGTCAGAGGTTACAGCCCGACATCGGTAGGATGCAAAACTGGAATGAGTAATGACAAATGGAGTTTAACCCAGACAAGTGTGAGGTGGTTCATTTTGGTAGGTCAGACATGATGCAGAATACAGTATTAATAATAAGACTCTGGGCAGTGTGGAGGACCAGAGGGATTTTGGGGTTCGAGTCCATAGGACACTCAAAGCTGCTGCGCAGGTTGACTCTGTCGTTAAGGCAGCATACGGTGCATTGGCCTTCATCAACTGTAGGACTGAGTTTAGGAGCCAAGAGGTAATGTTACAGCTATATAGAAACCTGGTCAGGCCCCACTTGGAGTACTGTGCTCAGTTCTGGTCACCTCACTACAGGAAGGAAGTGGAAACTATAGAAAGGGTGCAGAGGAGATTTACAAGGATGTTGCCTGGATCGGGGAGCATGCCTTATGAGAATAGGTTGAGTGAACTGGGCCTTTTCTCCTTGGAATCACGGAGGTTGAGAGGTGACCTGATAGAGGTGTATAAGATGAGAGGCACTGATCATGTGGATAGTCAGAGGCTTTTTCCCAGGACTGAAATGGCTGGCATGAGAGGGCACATTTTTAAGGTGCTGAGGTGATGTCAGGGTGTATTTTTTTACTCAGAGAGTGGTGAGTGAGTGGAATGGGCTGCCGGTGACGGTGGTGAAGGCAGATATGATAGGGTCTTTTAAGAGACTCTTGGATAGGTACCTGGAGCTTCAAAAAAATAGAGAGCTATGGGTAACCTTAGGTAATTTCTAAGTAAGTACATGTTCGGCACAGCATTGTGGGCTGAAGCATCTGTATTACGCTGTAGGTTTTCTATCTTTTTAAAAGTTACATGGAGAAGGCAGGAGAATTGCCAAAGGATTAAGAGTGATAATAAATCAGCCTTGATGGAATGGCAGAGCAGATCTGATGGTCCAAGTATCCTAATTCTTCTCTTGTGTCTTATTGTCTTATGGTCTTAATGCATGAGTTGCAATTACAGTATATTGCCATGTCAGTGCTGGTCAGACTTGATGGGCCAAATGGCCTAATTCTGCTCTTGTATCTTATATTGAGTTGTTCAACAAAGAACTGGAGCAGATCCAAGGGAATCTCAGCTTTCTGTGGTCAGGAGTGTACAGTCAAGCAAAAACAATGGACAATAGTGGTTGAAAGTCAAGACTGCCCAATAGTGGGTAAAAATGGAAAGTGGAATGAACTAGCTTCTTAAGCTACAAATCCAAAGACCATTCCAGCTACACTCAAAGTAGGGGGCCTCAGGCAGCCAAAATCAGAGCAAACTCCAGTTGGTGCCAGTGATTTCAATTTCCCCTGTCCTGCCCAGGGCACAGCACTTAGTAATGACAATCCATCAACCTACCTTTCTCTTTAACTTCTTTACCAGGTGGGCATGCTGTGTGCTTTCTGGCCATTTGACAGCCGTCAATGCAATAATACCCCTCCATGGGCTCACATATCGTATTGCGAGTGGCAGTACAGTTTTCTTTAGTTTGAAGTCCCAGCTCTATAAATACGAAACATTTGAGATTGAGATTGAATTACAATAAACTGCTTTCTGTTTCAAGTTAGACAGAAGATGATATCAAACCGAATCAGGATTTGCCTGCTGAACCCCTCGTGCCTGCTCCACCATTCAAAAAGATCTCAGCACCTCTCTCTCACACTATCCCCACATCACTCAAAATCTAAAAATATATCACTCTTGGTCTTAAACATGCACAGTTGGTGAGCCTCTCAAAGTAGCTGTGCTCTTAATCTGACACTGTGACCCCATGTTCCAGATGCCCCAGCAAGGGAAGATGTTATTCTCGTCAATCCCACTAAAACTTTATTTTTTATATATAAAGTGTTGTATGATCATCTCTCATTCTCCTTCTAAACTCTAGAGTAATATGGGCCCCATTAATCTTTCCTCATAAGACAATTCCTTATCCCAGGAATTCTTGTTAGGCTTCCTCTATCAAAACTATGTCCATCTTCAGACCAAGACACCAGACGTGTTCACAACATCCAGGTACAGTCTCACGAGAGCTCCACAAACATTTAAAATATACTCCGTTTTTCCATTATTAATCAAAGTGAATAAAGAATTTTATATTCCATTTACCACGTCACCCTTTCACTTAGCCTGTCCATATCCTTCCATTAACTTACACTGCAACCTGCTTTGTATCTGAAGCAAACTTAACATATCACTCAAAAAGCAAAAATTGCACATGTTGGAAAATTGAAATAAAAACAGGAACTGCTATAAATACTAAGCAACCGGAAAGCAACAGATTTCACGACAAATACCAGTGATATTAAACTCAACTCTGATCCTCAGAATTAGTTGATCTGTCGAGTGAGAGACAATCCAGTCCTTTTATTCCTTCCTGTTACCATTTCCTTATAACAGGTTCTAACATTTCCTGATTGACTAACACTAACCACTACGTCACTATGCTACCCAATCTGAACCCAGTGAGTTAGTCTACCAGGGGTCTCTATTCTCAATCCTCCAATCCAAATTTTAGTTTCCCAATTCCTGGAACCCAGAATTCCTAATTACTATCCTGTCCTCTGAATGCCAATTCCTGCCTGTGCTCTGAACGCCTGGTCCCTACTCTCCAATCCCATGTTCCTGATCGCTGGCTTAAATCCTGAATTCCCAGTCCCCGTCTCCTACCTGGAATTCTCAATCTCCATCCTAGGTTCTGAATTCCAAGTATCTACACTCGTCTGCAGCGGCAGCTTCCCTACGTCTTGAGAGATGATGGTGTGACAGGTTTCCTGGTGGTTCCTGAGTTTGTAGACTTGGGGTACTATTTGCATTTTCTTGGGTGGCTGTACAGACCAACCCTACAGTGACAGTCTCTTTCACTGCAGCTGCAGGTGGTGGAAGGTGCTATGGTGATGCAGCTCTGGCTTTTCTTCTGGCTCTCTTGTCGATGAGCAGTTTGCTCCTTGCTATCTCAGCACGTTGTACACCGCTTTTGACTGCAGCCCTCCGTGCTGTCTGAGCTTCAACTGTTTCCTCCCACGCGTTGAGGTCGATGCCTGCCAGCTTCATGTCACACTTGCAGGCATCCCTGTAGCGGAGGCACGGTCTTCCTCGTGGGCGGAAACCCTCGCCATGCGCCATGTCCTTGGGAACGCGACCCTGGTCCACCCGTTTGACGTGGCCCAGCTATCTGAGGCGTCTGTGACTGAGTGGCGTGTGGATGCTGCAGGTGTCAGCCCATTGCAGAACCTCTGTTGGTGATTCTGTTCTACCAGATGAGCAAGGTGCACCTGAGGAAGTGTAGGTGGAATGAGTTTAGCCTCTTATCGTGGCTGATGTATGGTGTCCAAGCCTCGCTGGTGTAGAGGAGTGTGCTGAGCACACGTGCCTGGAACACGTTCAGCTTGGTCTCGTTTGTCAGCTGTCTGCTGTTCCACACTCCCTTATTCAGTCTAACCATGGCAGCTGCAGCTTTGCCAACCCTGCTGTTCTCCTGTGCTTCGAGGGACAGGAGCTGGTGATGGTCGGCCCAAGATAGGCGAAGGAGTCGACTACATCAAGAGAGCAACCATCAAGGGTGATGTTTGGGGTAAGATTCTGCACCCTGGGATGTTTGTGTTTTTCACTCCATTCTCTAACCTACAGAGACTGTTGTGTGTGTGTGGGGGGGGGGGGTGAAATTGCAGGTCAGCAGTTTCTTTAATACTCAACCCACCCTATCTGGCACCAACAATTATTCCCCAGTCATAGTCACTTAGACCACACTTCTTCCCCATTCTGATGTTTGGTCTGAACAACAACTGAACCTCTTGACCATGTCTGCATGCTTTTACACATTGAGTTGCCTCCACATGATTGGTTGATTTGATATTTGCATGAACAAGCAGGTTTACAAGTGTACCTAATAAAGTGGCCACTGAGTGTAAATTCTCAATCCATACCTTGATTACACGATTTACACGCCAAACATTTCTCCGCTCCAGTGTCACGGTCAGAGTATTCCCCATCTGGGCATTGTTCACACTGTGTGCTGAATTGACGAGTGCAGTGTTCAGATACTCTCTTACCTGCAACAAGACATGTACATGGGGAAAGGCAGGCATGGAGTTACAAAACAATCAGGTAACCAGTTACAATGCAGGTTATCAAAAAAAAACTCACCTGAGAAATGGTATTGTTACTAAACAAATAACAATAACTAAGGATCATTATGATACGCAACAGGGATTGTGTTGGCAAATTGGTATTGAGGTCTTTCTTTGATAAAGCACTTGGTTACATTCCAGTTCTGTGGGTTTTGAGGAGGTTGATAAGGCCAATGTGGGCTGCACAGTCTCTACCACAGTGGAGTGTGTGACTGGACAGGTTTGTGAGATGGTGAGTTTATTCTTCTATTTACACTGGGCTTCTGTGTGTTCCCAATTCAGAGGGCGCTACAGCACAGAAACAATCTCTTCTGCCCATCTAGTCCGTGCTGGTCTGGTCTTCTGTGTAGTCCCACCTATGGAGAATCATAACCATCCAGACCTCTCTCATCCATGTAGCCGTCCAATCTTAGGTCTTTCTTAGGTCTGGAAGCTCATTTCACACATGCACCTCCCTCTTATTGGAGGGAGATCCCCCTCAAGTTCTCCTTAAATATTTTACCTTTCACCTTGAACCTATGACCTCTAGCTTTAGTCTCACTGAACCTGAGGGGATAAAACCTGCAAGCATTCACCCTATCGATACCCCTCATAATTTTATACACGAGATCTCCACTCATTCTCCTTCACTCCTGGGAATGAAGTCCTAACCTAATGAGCCTATCCCTATCAAGTCCTCAGTTCCCTGCAACATCCTGAGAAGTTGCTTGGATGCTCCTTCCCCATCCTGAACAGTTGAAGTTTAGGGACTCCTATTTTCCGATGAGAATTTACAACTTTCCGAGGTAGCTTTGACAATCTCCTCGAATGTTCCTAACGTTCCAAGTGGTAACTACTTCCTGCAACAAATCTCAGAACAGTTTGCTTCAGGAAGCTCGTGTGCCTACAAACAACACCATGGCCCACCCATCAGAGCTAATTGACCAGCACTGGGGTTGCAGGCCTGATGTCAGATCCCTCAAGAACTGGTCATACATGTGAATGAGAAACCAATTGCTCTGCAGAAACATTAAAGACAGGTCTTCAATTCTCTATAACCAAAGGAGAAAGAGCAGTCTTTTATCTCATACTAAAAGGGAAATGCCACTAATGAATCATTTCTTAATTTTAACTGCTCATACCTTAAGCATTTTTATGTTTAAAATATCTATAGTTTCTGTTGTGGTAGGGATTCCATACAATAGAGGCATTGCTTACCTGCTTCACATAATGGACAGCACCAATCTTTATATTTATACTCAAATTCTGTACAATCATTTGCATGTGAAGCTTCTATTAACACCAGTAGCAGGATCAGATAACCTGTAATTAAATAGTTAAATTAAGGGATTTTAATAGTGCTGGAGAAATACTTACTTTTGAAATCACACAGTATTACTGGTGATTATTTTGTAAGTTATTTTACTGTAATCCATAGATTCAATGTATTATCTCACAAAGCAGTACAGATTTACAACTATAATCAAAAGTGCAATTCTGCTTTCCATCAAACAGTTAGGACAACTTATTAGCAGATTTTCAATGTCTAGATAATTACAGAAAAGTACTTTTGTGATGAATACAGAATTTCATTGATAATTAACCAAAACAAAAACATAACAGTTACTCAGCTTATTTCAAAAGTCATTGTACTTGAAAGTTATTTGAACACAGAAAATGCTGAAATTTTTCAGCAGGTCACTTAGTATCTGAGGGAAAGAAACAGAGTTAATTTTTCAGGTTGACAAGTAAGTTACTGCAGATGCTGGAAAATAAACAAGAAGCAAACTCTAAGATGTTCCATTGAAATTCCTCTGGTAGATCACTTGGTTAAACTCCAGTTCCACCTGTTCAGAGTTGAGAGGTGATAAAGCAAATGTCAGCCCCACAGACCTTACCACAGTGGAGCATGAGACAGGGTGGGTGAATAGTTTGTGAGATGGTGTGATTCTTCTATTTACACTGGGCTTCCAATAGTCATAGAGTCACCCACACTGAATGAGTGTTACTGAATATTCTGAAATAAAATTGGAACACAATCTTCACCTACCCACAATGACTCTACTGTTGTATTATTGAAAGCTGGAGCCACATTTTTCCACCTTTAACCTTGGGCTCCATCCTATCCAGACATTCTATGTGTTTCATCCCATCCTCCCCACTTTTGCTTTCTCACTTTCCAGATCTGACACTGGATTATTCATCAGTTAATTCTATTTTTCTCTCAGCAGATACTGCCTGACCAATCAAAAGCATGCATTAGTTTTACTGAAAACGTATAGTCAACTATGAAGTAGTACAGTATATTGATCAGGTGAATGGTCTTTGAATGGGACCAACTACATACCTGCGAATAATATTGCAAGATTAGGGATCCCCATCCAATGGTAAACAATGCTGTCAACAATGAGATGTTTCGGTTGACAGTCTGTGATTTCCAATCCTCAGTCTTCTATTACACATCTGCAAAACATGACAGCAAATAACAACATCCTGTTATTGGTCCTGATGAAGGATCTCAGCCTGAACTCTCGACTGTTTATTCATTTCCATAGATGCTGCCCGACCTACTGAGTTCCTCCAGCAATTTGTGTGTGTTGCTTAGCATTTAGAAACAGTTTTTCCAACTTCAAATTTCAAACTGTACAAATACAAAAATGAAATAATAATAATAATAATAATAATAATAATAACAACAACAAATAAAGTAATCAATATTGAGAATATGAGTTGTCGAGTCCAGCGGTTGTGGAATCACTTCAGTCTTTGGGTGACTGAAGTTGTCTATGCTGGTTCAGAAGCCTGGGGATTGAGGGGTGATAACTGTTACTAAACCTAGTGGTGTGGGATTCACAAAAGGAACAGAATTAGAATATTTTAGACCTTGATTTATCAATGTATACAAATGCCACTACTGAGTCAAATGCCACAATGATAGTGGACAGCATAAAGCTAATCTTTCATTGCAAGATCTCCCAGCTCATTGATGATAGGCAACAGGTAGGTGAGCATAGGTGGCTATTTGAGGACAGCAAACTCTGAAGCAATAAATTATCTCAGAATTGTAAATAAGGAGAATGCTGTTTTGATGACCCATTGGTGAAAACATCAACATGGGTTTAAAGGACTCAGTAAGGTCATTTTTTATGTGTGATTCCCAGCTACACAGACGCCCCTGCTGCCCCACCATGGTGCAGAAGGTTGGTAATGGGACCTTTGAAGCTTGTGAAGACATTCTTGAAGGTGGGTTTTTTCTGGCACTTGTATGGTGCAAATATTACTTGTTACTTCTCAAAGGTTCTACCCATTTTTGATCGGCTGCAGGAAGAATTCAGAGTTAAAGGGTCTCTCAGAACAGAAAGGTATGATGAAACAAGGGGAGACATTGATGGGAACCTGAAGGAGGCTTTTGTACATTCGTTAGCCAAGGCTTGGAGCAGGGGTTGTTAAGACATTAAGACAGTCACTGTTGACTGTCCATTTTTCTGATTAACCTGCCAAGTACCTCCGGTATCATGTTGTGAACGAGCCGTCAGCTTCTGACATTGAGCCAGAGAAATAACATTGTGTATGTTACTAATGTCATATGCCATCACTCTTGCCATCGTCGTTCTATCTTTTGAACAATCTATCTCTCACTTAAGTGTTGCTAATGTCCTAGGCAGTGCTCATCGTGCTTCGGGCTGGAAGAAACCTCAATTTGCCACTCGCAATGAGTGATTCTGCTTTATTTTTCTGTAACTCTCCTCCCTAACATTCCAACTGTTTCAATCACTTCATGTGTTCCAAGGTCAGGGTGTGAGCTAGCAAAATGATGGACTGCTGTTGCTGAAGGAGTTTGGTAAGTTTTCCACGTCCCATGGACTGGGTACACCTTCCATCTCCTCCACAATGCGCTTCAGTATGATCCAACTTTTACACAGCAGAAAGACTCTCAAAAGCTTGACCAACTACATTCATAGTGTAGCTTTGAGACTGGGTATTGTCATGAGCCAGTGCGTGACTGCGTGCCATAGAGGGTTGGTGAGACTGAGATTTGGACATACTGGTTTACTTGAGTTTCTTGAGTAGCTGTAGTTACTGACTGTTATATTAATTAGAGCCATTAACCCCTTCTGCTATCTTCTTTTGTGTCACTGGTGGCTCGCACCCATCAGAAAGGTGTATTACCGCCATCTACTGTAACGGAGTATGAAGGGAGTCATGAAGGGGATCTTATCATAACACACCCCCCAAAACAGTTTTAATTAAAAAGTTCACCAGGGCCCTGCACAACTTAATCGTCCCAGTTTCAGGTGCCAGAATATCCTGCAAACTAGGCAGCCCAGATCTACCCAATAATTACCAAAACAGATTCCTACATTCTAACGAATGTCTGTGGCACACCATGATCTCACGTTCCACTGTCTCTGGGACCTTACAGACATCACACCCCCATTCACACACTCACCAACAAGCAGAGTGTAAACCCGGATGTCCAAACCTCAGTCTGACCAACCACACATCTTCTCTCCTATTCCTTCCCAAAAGGCACCTCCTCTGAACTGCTGGAAACAAATTTTAATACTAGCTCCCTGTCCCAATCCTATCCCACAATTTCTGTCATTTCCAAATCCCAGCCTACCTAATACAAGTGTCACAACCTCTCTGCCACCTGTCCCACACCCCTCCCGTGACGCTCCACCCTCATCATTCCCATCATCCTTTGCTCCTGCCAGATTTACAAACTCACTCTCCGCTCCACATTGACAATTACAGTACTGTGCAAAAACCTTAGGCACCCTAGTTAAAAATAAAGAACGAAACATATTTGGACTATATTCTACATCTGTTTACCAGCTGGATGTACTTATGCCTGGCACGATCTGCCTTTTTTGGCATGAATCAAAAGCTGTTTACCGTGTCTCCGCACACATGATGACAAGAAGCTAACACTAAAACCACAAGCCTCAAGACCACCCTGCATCTCAACGGCTGAGGTTGAGGGAACCTTGTCGTTGATGTTGAACAGGTTCTTACTCATCCTGCAGATTAAAGCCACTTCAGCAGGAAGCTTGTTGAAGGTGAGGCACAGAGTTGTGGTGAAGATGGTTGAACAACAGGTTAGAGAAATGACACAGACTTGCTTGGCCATCGTTCACACTGTCACTCAGTGCGCTGTGGGACTCATGAACATTTTGTGTGCTAGAGATTCATTCTTGACCTCATAGTCTACCTGGCCAATGTCCTTGCATCTTACTGTGCTGTTGAGAGGGCTCTCACTGGCTGCTTCACCGTCTGGTACAGGGTGAGGGGTCACTGCACAGGATCAAACAAGCTGCAGAGAGTTGTAAACTCAGTCAGCTCTATCATGGCCACTAGCCTCCGGAGTACCCAGGACATCTCCAGGGAGCGATGCCTCAAAAAGATGCCACCCATCGATAAGGACCCCCATCAGCCAGGTCGTGCCTTGGTCTCATTGCTACCATCATGCAGGTCCTTCCAGCCCAATGAGCCCGTGCTGCCCAATTACACCAATGTGACCGACCAACCTACTAACTGGTATGTCTTTGGAGTGTAGGGAGACCGGAGTACCCGGAGGAAACCCATACAGTGACAGGGAGAACGTACAAGTTCCTTACAGACAGCGGCAGAATTAAACCCGGACCACGGTCGCTGTAAATAGCATTATGCTGACCACTACCATGACACCCCACCTGTGGAGATGGCATGGAGAACGTTCTTGGTACATGTGACAACAATAACTCAGATTTGAGAAGGATTGTGCATAATCCCTCATGATTGAGCCAAGTTGAGGAGGGGGCCCTCCTTTTCCATTTGAAACTATAATTCCTGAATTTATCCAGAATCTTCTCAAGGTGCAGACTGATGAAAAGTTGTCACCCTAATGACAAGTTGTGTATTAGCATTTTCAAAGGTTTTCGAGAATGAATCCAGACTTGGAACTCACTTTGCACCTTTTTGATGGATTTGAAAGACTTGATTTTGGTCAGACTACAAGAGGAAACAGTTAAATTCTAACATGTGAGGGGTGACCTCATTGAAATCGATCGTATGCTGAAAGGGCCTCATTAGAATGGATGTGGAGAGGATGTTTCCGATGTTGGGGAGGTCTAAGACCAGACGAAGCAACCTTCGGATAGAAGGGCATCCTTTTGGAACCAAGATGAGGAGGAATTTCTTTAGCCAAAGAGGTGAATCTGTGGAACTCCTTGCCACAGGTGGCTGAAGTGGGGGCAAGTCATTGGGTATACTGTATTTAAGGCAGAGGTTGACAGATACTTGATTAGTCAGGGCTTGAAATATACATCAGGTCAAGCTGCCTCTGTGAGAAGAGAAATACAGTGAACATTTCAAGTCTGATGAAGCGACTGAACCTTGTTTAGTAATCTCAGTATTTCCGGTGTTCACATTGCTAACTTCCTGCCAATGGCGCTGTAAATGTGAGCTAGAGCGCCACCGTCTGGCATCTAGGGGTACTGCAGATACTTCGAAATCACCGCAAACTGCTTTTGACACGCAACAGGCTGGTTTAGGAGGTGATTGTGAAATATTTGTTAAGATAAACATGGAGAGGGAGTTCATGATTTGTAGCAGGAGATAAATGGACAAAACTTTTCCCAGGTTAGGGAGGAAAAAGCAGAGGCATCATTTCTCAGTCCCTGTTCAAAGTTCAAAGTAAATTTATTATCAATTAGTCAAGGGTTCATATGACAGGAAAGCTGGAAGATCCAAGAAAGACAGGAAATGGGGGTGTCATTCAACATCTACACAGAGCACTGTCACAGGAAAGATTAATTTTCTTACAGCAAAACTGGAAAATAAAAGAGTACAATAGAATCAATTGAAAACTACACACAAAGTCCAACAAACAACCAATGTGCAAAAGAGGACAAACTGTGCAAATAAAAAAGTAAATAAATAGATTTATTATCTATCTTATTTATTTATAAATAGATTATAGAAATAGAGGGACAAATAGATGCACAAGGCATTTTCTACATTTGGAAAACATGACTCCAAAGAATTGTCACTTATCAAACGGTACAACTGTAACTCTACAAGGTCTTGTATGGCGCCAATATGAGAAGCAAGATCAGTTTTCAATAATTCAGCAAGCTGCACAAATTCTTCGTTAAGACTTTCTTCCAGATCTTCCGGATATGATTTAATAAGATTTGATGACCTCTTTACAATTTCTTCAGGTTAAGTGACTGTAACTGATGAAGGAATCCAAAAACATCATTCACCTTTAGAGAAGCTTTCTGCCTTTTTGACAGGGCAGAAAGCAAGAATCAATAATGGTGAGAATTGTTCAGCTTTTAAACTTCTGAGAAGGTGTTTGAGATTCAATGTGGATCAAGAGTGCTGGAACCACTGAAATCTTCACACTTAGTCAGATCCTTGGCTTTTTGCTCAATGTCTGAAAAAGTAGACCACATAGCTTGAATATATCCATGCAAGGATTCATAGAGTGCACAAGCTGTGTTCAAGTCTTGCCCAGAAGATTGCAAAGAAGCACTGGTCATTTGAAAATGCTGTAGTACTTGAGCCCCCAATATTCATGGTTGAAAGTAGTCCACGAGCCTGTTGTTGACACTCTGCCTTCTGATCATTGTTATTTGGAACGTCATCCAAGCCTTGTTTTGTTGCAGAAAAGTTGTGTAAAAGTGCTTTTGTTGCATCTGCACGAGCTGACCACCTGGTATCTGACATTCTTTTCACAATGGGCAAATGAGCATCACCATCAGATAATGTAGCAGAAAGGAGATCCCACTGATAAGTAGAAGCAGAAAAAAATGTGTAGGCTTTCTACAAATTGAAAGAAAATTAATGCTTCTTGACAACATTCAGCAGCACATTTTCCAACCAAATTTAGTGAATGTGCAAAACATGGAATGTAATCCGCAAACTCATTCAGCTCTTGAATTCGTGCTCATAAGCCACTGTACTTGCCACTTATGTTGCTGGCATTGTCATAACTTTGACCACGGCAGTCTTTTATATCAATGTCATTTTCCTTTAAAAAGTCAATTAAACTTTGAGTGAGCTGTTCAGCACTATGACCTTCCATATCCAAAAACTTCACAAATCTTTCAACTGGTCCAGATGGCAAAACATAGCGCACAGTCAAAGTCAGCTAGTCCGCATTAAATATATCTGGAGTAGAATCCAATGAAACAGAATAATACTTCACCGATAATGTGATCCAGTTTGCTGGATCCAATCAGATTGATGAATTCCTCACATGTTGTTTTAGATAGGAATGATTTATGCCCCCTTCCTTGGTTTGCATGAGCATTTATATGCTCTGCCAGAAAAGGGTCAAACTTGGCCAGTAATTCTAACAACCCCAAGTAATTTCCATTATGAGGAGAGCCAACGGCTTCATCACTACCACAAAATGAAAGGCCTCATTCTGCTAAAAACTTTACAACTTCAATTATTCGCTCTAGAAGTGTGCACCAATCCTTCTGTTCAGTCTCCATTTCTTTCACAAGGTGGGAATCGACACATTGAGCTTTGTTTTTGTGCATCAACAGTAAAATTAAAGCTTGTCTATGTGAGGAACTTTCTTCGTGTTGGCGTAATAGATTACCTCATTTTTCCAGTCATTAAACCCCTCTTCACTAAACTTTGATGAACATCCTGAAGTCATAACCTCGCATGGGAAACAGAATAGGCTTCCTTTGCTTTCTGAATAGCATAAACAATTTCTTGCATGTTGCTTGTTTGTAGGTTTATGAACATAAGTAAAATAAGACTTCGGACAGTGCCGAGGTTTCTTTCCATTGTCATACAATCACATGGATGAAATCACTCTCAGCATGTTGACATTCACTACTTCCCTTGGCTATCCAATATTCACGATCACAATCGTTTGGCCATTCACCAATATCATTAGAGTACTTGTTCTTTCGCATTCAATGGACGCTGTTGCTGTGTTGTGCCTTCTGCCGCACTAGTGCTAGTTGTTCCTATATTTCCAGCTTCAGCCATTATAGCACCATCACCATCTCCATGAACATCAAAATATTCTGTCAACTTATGTGTTTTTGATATCACAAGTTGGTCTCTTCTTCCTTTTTCTTCCTTCGCTTTACGTTTTGCACTTCCAGCAGCATAATGACGTCCAATCTCTCTGGCTCTATTGTTCATTGCTATCTACATGAAAACAACAGCGTTGCAAGATCGTCGTTGTTGTGGCGTGGATGAAATCACCGAGCGTTATGTTACTGGTAGGTACAAGGCAGTTTCTTTATTCGACAAAATAAGCTTACAGCAGGCAGAGACCCCTGGCAGAACAGGTCTAACCACCTTGTGATTGAGGTTCAATATTTATTTGCTAAACAGAAAGGACAGTTCATAGTTATAGACAATTCTTTGAAGTTTTCACATCTTTTGATTAAATTCATTCTACCAATGCCAGTATGCCTAAACTGGCATTCATGGCCTTTGGGAATGCAAGTTAAAATCCATAATACATTATTTTACGTGCTAACATAGAGGACAATTCATATTCAAAAAGCATAGATATGGTGTCTTCGCAACTACCTGTAAACTTAGCATTCTTGTCTCAGAGGCGCCAGAGATGCAATGTTACAAATGAAACTGGGTTCACAGCTTTTAGGAAATGCATTATTATGAACTCAGTCCACAACACTTTGTCAAAGGACAGAAGACTGAGGGCTGAAGTCATTTATTTAAGTGTAAGTGAATCATCTACCCAAAACTCACTCTAACAGTTGTGAGAATAGGGTGAGATGCCGATTTCACCAGACTGCAGCTTGCAAGCATTTAGTGCGGGCGGGGCCCGTAGCATATGCTACTTTTAGGGTTAATCCAGCCCTGAACATGGTGTGCTGAACCCAAGGCTTCTGTACCTTCGGGCAGCATCCGTTGAAACAAGCAATCAACGTTTTGGGCTGATACCCTTCGTCAGGACTGAAGAACGAGGGGGCAGGGCCCTATAAAGAAGGTGGGGGGATGGTGGAGGGAGAAGGCTGGTGGGTGTCAGGTTAAAAACCAATCAGAGGAAAGATCAAGGGATGGGGAGGGGAAGCAGGGAGGGGATAGGCCAGAGAGGTGAAGAAGGAATGTAAGGGGAAAGCACTATGAGTAGTAGAAGAAGGCAGAATCATGAGAGAGATGATAGGCAGCTGGAAGAGGAGGCAGAGTGAGAGTGGGATGGGGGAAGGGAGAGGGAGGGGATTACCAGAAGTTGGAGAATTCAATGTTCATACCAAGGGGCTGGAGACTACCCAGACGGTATATGAGATGTTGCTCCTCCAACCTGAGTTTAGCCTCATCATGGCAGTAGAGGACGCCATGTATGGACATATCCGAATAGGAATGTGAAGCAGAGTTGAGGTGGGTGGCAACCTGGAGAACCTGTCTGTTGTGGCAGATGGAGCATAGGTGCTCGACGAAGCGGTCCCCCAATCTGCGTCGGGTCTCGCCGATGTAGAGGAGGCCGCACTGGGAGCACTGGATGCAATAGACGACTCCAGCAGACTCACAAGTGAAGTGTTGCCTCACCTAGAAGGATTGTTTGGGGCCCTGAATGGTGGTAAGGGGGGAGGTGTGGGGACAGGTGTAGCACTTACGCTTGCAGGGATAAGTGCCAGGTGGGAGATCTGTGGGGAGGGACGTGTGGACCAGGCAGTCATGGAGAGAACGATCCCTGCGAAAAGCAGAGAGGGGTAGAGAGGGAAAGATGTGCTTAGTGGTGGGGTTCTGTTGAAGGTGGCGGAAGTTGCAGAGGATAATAGGCTGGAATCTGGAGGCTGGTGGGGTGCTAGAGGAACACGGTCCCTGTTGTGGTGATGAGAGGATGGGGTGAGGGCCGAAGTGCAGGAAATGGAGGAGATGCGGGTGAGGGCATCATTGCTGACCGCAGAAGGGAAACCACGATTCTTAAAGAATGAGGACATTTGAGATGTCCTGGAATGGAAAGCCTCATCCTGGGAGCAGATGCAGTGGAGACGGAGGAACTGGGAATAGGGAATAGCATTTTTACATTTGGCAGGGTGTGAAGAGGTATAGTCAAGGTAATTATGAGAGTCAGTGGGTTTATAGAAGATGTCAGTGTACAGTCCGTCTCCAGAGATGGAGACCGAGAGATCGAGAAAGAGAAGTGTCCGAGATGGACCAAGTGAATTTGAGGGTTGGGTGAAAGTTAGAGGCCAAGTCAATGAAATTGACGAGCTCAACATGGGTGCAGGAAGCAGCACCAATGTAGTCATCAATGTAGCGAAGGAAAAGTTGGGGAGCAGTACCAGTATAGATATGGAGCATAGACTGTTCCACATAACCCACGAAGAGGCAGGCATAGCTGGGGCCCATGCGAGTGCCCATAGATACACCCTTGGTCTGAAGAAAGTGGGAAGAGCCAAAAGAGAAGTTATTAAGTGTGAGTACCAGTTCCACTAACCGTAGGGGTGTGGTGGTGTTGGGGAACTGATGAGGTCTATTGTCAAGAAAGTAGCAGAGGGCTTTGAGGTCTTCTTGATAGGGAATTGAAGTGTATAAGGATTGGACATAGTGAAAATGAAGCGGTCGGGACTGGGGAACTGTAAGTTATTGAAGAGGTGGAGTGCATGGGATGTATCCCGGATGTAGGTGGGGAGGGACTGAACTATTGTGACAAAATGGAGTCCAGGTAGGCAGATACAAGCTCGGTGGGGCAGCAGCAGGCCAAAACTATGGGCCTACCAGGACAGTCAGGCTTGTGGATCTTGGGGAGGAGGTAAAACCGAGCAGTGCGAGGTGTGGGAATTGAATTTTTTGGCTGAGGATGGAAGGTCTCTGGAGTTGATAAGGGCAGTGATGGTAATGGAAACAATGGTTTGATGTTTTTTGGTGGGGTCCTGTTCCAGGGTTAAGTAAGTGGAGGTGTAAGAAAGCTGCCGTTTGACCTCAGTGAGGTAGAGGTACGTCTGTGAGACTACTACGGCACCATCTTTGTCTGCGGGTTTGATGGTGAGGTTAGGATTAGTGTGGAGAGAGTGGAGGGTATTGGAGTATAAAAGTATAAACTTTAACTACGAAGTCAGTTACTTGCTATGCATGTACTCAATTTAGTAGACTGAACTCTTAGGAATGTAGAAGACAGTGATGTGTTAATGAGAGGTAGCTAAAGAACTAAAGAAATGTAGATTAGAACATTGCTCGGTTCTGAGTTTATTATTTGCTATGCATGATGTACGTGCAGCACGTGTAAAATGCAACTAGAGATTGCTTTAAAAGCTGCTGTGTCCGAGGATCGGTGGGCAATCAGCGACTAGCGCTCAATGACTGTCTCAGCTTTGATTTGCAAATTAAAGTTTAACCCTTCTTGAAGAATCTTCTGCGTCTCTTGGTCATTTGTGAGGCACGAAAAACCACGACATAATTGGCGACCGCGGCAGGACCGGATAGAGACCCGCGGAAGGGAAACGGCAGATTGGGAACGCTTCCCGGTCCTCTAGGGACCCCCACAAGGCTAACAGAATTAAGGGTGCACCCAAACTAAAGGAAAGCGCTTTTTGCGACAATTTGGACTAAGAATTCTGTTGGCTTTGGGGAGGTCTTGGAGTCTCAGGAGTGTGGAACCACTGCCAAAGGGTCTCTCCGGTCCAAAGAATCTGGGAGAATTGGGGGTTAACAGAGGAGGCTCAGAGGATTGCTCAAGAACACTGCAGTGAGGGTAAGTACAAATAAGTTAATAAGACGTTAAGAAAAAGTCCACGTGGTGTTGGTAAATCCCTGTGGGTACCGCTTTGTATGAAACGAAGGGCTGAACGGGCAGGGAAAGTAGAATAGAATTATAGTAGAAAATCCTCGTGGATACCGCCTTAAGAGATAAGGGTCTGAACGGGCGAGGTGTTAGACTAGGCGTAGAATTAGAGTAAGTTATAGGAAGAAAAAGTCCATGTGGTGTTATAGGAAGAAAAAGTCCACGTGGTGTTAGACTAGGACTAGGTGTAGAATTAGAGTAAATAATATTATCCAGTAAACAAACTGTGAATCTCTGAAATACCTTAAAAAGAGAGAATAACATGACAGGTAAAGGAACAGCAGTAGAGATTCTGAGCAAAAAATTCCCATTTGTTCAAAATGAGATCACAAAAACTTCAGAAAAATGGGAAAAAAGAACCAAAAACCTGGTCACAAAGTGGCCAAAAGAAGGAACATTTGATGTAAGTTTGTGCGAAGAAATGGAGGAACTAATTAAAAATTACAAATCAAAAGATAAATCTAAGAAAAGAGAGCAAAAAAGAGAACGAGAAATGGAAGTGCTAAAACTCTTCAGAACGGAGGGAGAAAGGCTGAGGAGGACAGGTAGAATATTGATTACAAGCGAGGAAGACACTAAGGTGCTGGAGAAACAGCCTGTTAGAGAGAGAGAAGGGTACGGTGAGAAGCTGGCTTCAGCTCCGTACCCGGATGCGAAAGAAACAGAAAAACCCCCTCCCTATAATGAGGAAGGAACCCCCAAGCAGTGCCCCCTGCTGATGGGAACAGTAAACATGCAGGGAGAAGTCCAAGTTTGGGATAATGAGGAGGAAAAAAAACAATATGAGAAGGAAAAAGCAGCGATATGGCAGGAGATACAGGCAGAAAGGATAAAGATAGAACAGGTACAGAGAGAAATGCAAGAACAGATTGAACGGATGAAATACTTGAGAGAGGAAAAGGAATATGAGGAGTATCGATTATACCATAGAAATAAACAGACTAGAAAAGGTGACTCATTGGAGGAGCAAGAGTTAAATGGAGAGAGAGAGGATGTGAGAATTTGAGGAAAAGGTAGGAGGCAGAAGCCTAGAAGGACGGAAGGAGGCAGTAGGGGAGCGACTTGCGGAAGTAGAGAGAGAGCTAGATAAGTTACTGAAAGGGGATTGCCAGGAGAGATGCGAAAAATACTCTAGGGGCCAACCAAGTGTTGAATCAAGACAGAAAGGAAGGACTCCACAGGGAGACCGAGGGAAGAAGAGGACCCCGGAGACATTTGTGAGGGAGGCAGTAAAGACATACCCTGAGACAGATGGGGAGTCAGGCGAGGAGGAGAGCCAGGGCAGGTGGGAAGAAGGAGGAAGAATGATGCCGTTGTTGGTTAAAGGATCAGGACAAGTGCAGTATATCCCTTGGGGATCCCAGGACCTAGAAGGGCTGAAAAACACTCTGCCCAATTTCCATGAAGGAGCAGGGAAATGGATTAGAGCCTTTGAAGAAGAAACAGCGGGACGATTATTGGCTATGGGAGATTTGAAGGCACTGTTGATAAGGTTGATGGGAACCTCCAAATTTAACGAACTAATGGAAATGGCTGGCATAGTAAACTCGAACGACCCAAGAACTGATGGAGATGGGTTTGACAGAGTGAGGCAGAGGGTATGGCAGGCCCTCAGAAAGCTTTATCCACCCAAAGTGGACCCCAAAGCCTTAAAAGGGGATCCACTGGGAGACACTGAAAACCCAGCAGCCTACGTAGAAAACCAGTTGAAAAGGTGGAGACTGGAGACTGAGCAAGAGGTGGAGAATAGCTTACTTATGACCTCACTGTTCTGACATAGCATTTTGGATGCAATGCCTCCGCAAGTAAAATCCAAACTGGAGGAGGTGGTTGGGCTAACGTCAAAAACCCCACAAGAATTTAGAGACCACGTAGTCCATGCGGTTGAGAAATACCGGAAAGACAAACAAAGGTTGGCTGAGCAGCAGGAAGAGGTGCAAAGAAAGTTAATACAAATGCAGCTCAAAGAACTCAAAAAGAAGGAAAAAGAGAAAAACAAAAAGATGCTGCCAACAACCACCGGTTCGAGTACAGCCATCGAGCTGGACAAAGCACTGCTATATGGAGGGACCGATCATACTGTAAGACAAGGGCTGGAAAACCCCATGCCAATAATTAACTTTGAGGGAGCATTCCCACAAATGCTCTATCAGGAACAGGCTAAATTCAAACAGCCCAGACAGGACTGGAAGTCCCAAGGAGGGGGACAGAGGAGCTATGGGCAAAGGAGACCAGTGAGAAGACAGTGGGAAAGAGAGGTAGAGAGATTGTACTGGGAACGTAATCAGCCAGGTCACATGAGAAGAGATTGTCCGTTTATACTATGGCCTGTCACACACCGGCAGGAACTGATAAGAAGGGAACTAAAGTTTAGCCAAGGACCAGCCCCCACCGGCCCAAGCGGACCTGTGAACCCCTATGCGAGGTATTAGGGGTGCCCCGAGAACTTGAGTGGGAAGGGACATTACCCAATGATAACAAGGGAGGCAGATGAGGAACCCATTGTTCAGGTTATGTTAGAAGGGCAACTGACACCAATGATGATAGATACTGGAGCCACGTACACTTGCGTACAGCCACAGTATGCCCTTCACCTTCCCATGCCAGGAAAGTTTATTAAGACGGTAGGGTTCTCGGGGAAAACACAGTTGACACAGTGCACGGCTCCAGTGTGATTGAGAATGGGAAATAAAGAAATTGTTTTGCCAGTGCTGGTATTTAAAGGGACTCCGATTAATTTGTTAGGCAGAGATGCCTTGTTGAAACTGGAATTAAAATTAGAATGCACCAGAAATGGGCTGAGTGTGAAAAGAGCAGGGGCTCAATTGATAGTGTGAGAAGACAAGAAGGCTAATGTCTTTTGGATAGGAGACATCGCAGACCAGATTCAGGAAACCTGGGAAAAATGGAAAAAGGGCGTGCAGGCTATATTACCCAGGGCTGTAATGCCCAAATCTGAGCTACATTGTACAGTGATTTTTGACGAGACTCAGAACAGGGAATTAGAAGAGAGATGGCACCTGGAGGTATGTACCCAGCAGCACCTGGAAGGGGAGGCTGTGATAATTGGAAAGCAAGGGGCAGCTTTACAAGTTAAGTGGAACACCTTTTTAGAAAAATGGTACAGGATACCGGAGGCTGCGCCCCACGTAACGTTGTTGGTAAATAAGGGATATCAGTCTAAAGACTTAGGACCTTTAGTTAAGAGTGCTGAAACCGTAACAGTGTGGAGGAAAATCACGCCAGAGGTGTGGATATCAGAAAACAACAATTGTATTAAAATAATGGTAAGTGTAGATATGGTAGGGACAGTGAGAGAGGTCGAAATAACTCCCCAACCACACATGCCCGTGCTGGGAAAGGAAAGAGGCCAGCAGAAAGATAAAAGGTTAGATGAGTTGCCGTCTATTCTGTGGTCACAGCATGACACGGACGTAGGGAAAATAAAAACAGCGAGTCCGGTGGAAATAAGGCTGAAAAGGGGAGCAATTCCACCCAGGAGACCACAATACCCTCTAAGACCAGAAGCGGAAGAGGGAATAGTGTCGACAGTGCAGGGGTTGCTTGAAATAGGAGTGCTTAAAAGAACAAACAGTCCATGCAATACCCCGTTGTTGCCGGTCTTAAAAGCAGATAAATCTAAGTGGAGATTGGTGCATGATTTGTGAGCGGTAAATGATGTGGTAGAGGACTGGCCAGCGGTAGTCCCCAACCCACACACGTTTTTGACTAATGTTCCACCAGAAGCAAGTTACTTTTCAGTGATCGATTTGTGTTCGGCTTTCTTCAGCATTCCTCTGGCTGAGCAATGTCAGTATTTGTTTGCATTTACTTACAGAGGTGCTCAGTATACCTATACCAGAATGCCGCAAGGATTTAAACATTCACCACACATTTTTAATCAGGTATTGAAGGCAGACCTAGAGGGCATGCCATTGGAAAGTACATTGTTACAGTATGTGGATGACCTGTTGATTTGCTCCCACAGCGAGGAACAATGTAAGCAGGACACTATAACTCTGTTAGAGAAGCTAGCGCGTGGAGGACATAAAGTATCCAAAAAGAAACTGCAATTCTGCACGCAGCAAGTGGAATACTTAGGCAGGGTAATATCCAAGGGAGTGAAGGCGATAGCACCAGATCAGATTGAGGCAATAGCTAAGGCCCCAAAACCCCAGACTGTAGGGCAGATGATGACATTTTTGGGAATGGCAGGGTACAGCTCAGATTGGATAGGAGAATATGCTGAGATTGTGGCACCTTTAAGAAAGATAATGAAAGAAGCAGGACATACAAATTTGAAGAACGGCTTACAGTGGAATGGAGAGGCGGAGATAGCTTTCAATACTATTAAGCAGGAATTGCAGTCAGCACCAGCATTAGCTTTGCCTGACTACGAGAAGGTTTTTTATTTGTATGTATCCAATCGACAGGAGGGTTATGTCACAGCGGTTCTAACACAAGAGACAGGCACAGGAAAAGCAAAGCAGCCGATAGCATACTACAGTACGAGACTAGATGAGGTGGCTCAGGGGTACCCACCCTGTTATCAGGGATTGGCGGCGCTGTACTATGCATATGAAAAGGCATCATCGGTAACCCTGGGCTATCCTGTAACTCTGTACACACACCACAAAGTAGCAGAATTGCTGGAAAGAGGGAAATTTGTGCTGACGCCAGCCAGGATAGCAGTGTATCAGATGCTATTGACATTTCCTGACATAACTATACAGAGATGCACTACCAGTAATATAGCCGATTTTGTCCCTTTGGACTATGAAGGAGAACCCCATGATTGTGTAGGGAAGACGATGGCATTTGCCAAATTGAGAGCAGATTTACGGTCAGAACCACTAGAGGATATAGATAAAAAGGTTCTGTTCGTAGATGGCTCTTGTTATAGGGATTATGATGGAAATCACGCAGGATTCTCAGTGGTGCAGCAGGATCAGTCGAGCTATAAGATTATTAGGATGGAGTCCTGTCCCCAACCGTGTTCCGCCCAACTAGCAGAACTCAAAGCCCTGACAGCTGCATGTGAAATGATGGAAGGTGAGAAAGTAGACATCTATACTGATTCAGCATATGCTCACGGAGTATGCCATTTGTTCGGGGCAGTGTGGAAGCAGAGAGGTTTTAAAAAAAGTAGCGGAGATCCCATACAACATTGTCAGCAAATTCTAGACTTAATAAAAGCCATAATGAAACCTAAAGCATTGGCTATAGTAAAATGCCAGGCACATAAAAAGGGAAACGATGTAATAACAAAGGGAAATCAAGCTGCAGACGAGGCAGCTAGAAAAGCGTCTGGATGTACGTCAGCTGTCATTGCTCCCCAGGTAAGCCTAACTCCAGAACCTGACGTAGAGGACCTAATTGAAATACAAGGTAAGGCAACTTTGGCAGAACAGACAATGTGGAGAAAAAGGGGGGCCAAGCAGAACCCGGAAGGCTTGTGGAGCACGGAAGACGGTTTGTTGGTAGTACCCACCCCTCTACTGACGATTCTGATTTCAGAAGTGAATGGGATGGACCATTGTTCAAGGGGGGAAGTGATAAGGAAAATAAAGAAGGATGGTTTTTGGTCACCTTATTTACAGGCTTCAGTGGACTTTGTTTTGTCACAGTGCGAGGTATGCGCACAAAATAATGTTCAGAAGGGAATTACAACCCCAATAGGTCACATTCCTGTACCTGAAGGACCATTTAAACATTTAGTGATCGATTACGTAGACATGATAAAGACAGTGAGAGGGAAAAGATACATGCTGGTAGTAATTGATCGATTTAGCAGATGGGTGGAGGTGGTACCTTCAAGAGATCAAGGGGCAAAGACAGTGGTAAAATTCCTGATAAATGAAGTGATCCCAAGGTTTGGAATACCTACAGAAGTTAGCTCAGACACGGTTCAGCTTTTATCCAGAAAGTGGTCAAACTGGTACTACAGGCGCTGAGGATAAAGCAAAGGTTTGGATGTGTATATCACCCTCAGTCGCAGGGCATGGTAGAGAGAATTAATGGAACCCTGAAAGCCAAACTAAACAAAATTTGTGCAGATACTAAACTTAATTGGGTCGATGCTTTACCGTTAGCATTGATGAGTTACCGCATGCAAACTAATCGAATGACATGCCTGACACCGCATGAGATGCTCACTGGGAGGCCCATGCCAGTGCCCCAGTGGAGAGGGCCGTATAAGGGACCTAGCTTGGAACAATTGGAAATAGAATTGAAACAATACATGCAGCAGCTAACTATGATACATAGGTCTATTTATGCCCAGGAAAAACAGAAAGAGCCGGAGACTGTACAAGGGGAAGGACTGATCAAACCAGGAGACCAGGTTTACGTGCGAGTTTTTCGGAGAAAGTGGAACGAGTCGAGAAGGGGAGGACCCTTTACGGTGACCAAGGCATCACCCACTGCAGTTCAGGTAGAAGGACGCTCCACCTGGTACCACCTGAACCATTGCACGAGGGCAGTCCTGCAAGGGCAATCAGGTGAAGTGTCCGAGGTAAGTGATGCGGAAGAGCAATTAGCGGGAGACAGACAGGGGGAACAAGAAGCTGACACTGCACCGCAGGAGTTTGATCAATTAGTAAGGGAAATTTTTGATTCTGAGGATGGGCCTCAAGACCCTCAGGATGTGGTGGTGGATAATAGGGCTTCTCCAGATAATGGAGATGAGCTGGGAACGACCAGTTGTGCCCCCGGGGACAAAGCACCCACATACTCTAGTGCAGACTTGGGAACCATTAGTGGGGCAGATATGGAATGGGACTGGTAACCTGCAGAAAAGAAGTAAGAGGAGCACAACACTTATCTCCTCGCCATGGTTAAAGACACATACTAATCAGTGGTATCAATGGGCAGCTTACACGGCAGGAATGATGAAGAAACAAAATTGTTACCTGTGCTCAAGGGAAAGCCTCACTCAGCATGTAGTTCCCATGCCGTATAACTCCTCCACTTGCACGCGGTGGCGGAGAGAGCACAGGGAACAATGCGAACGACAGTGTCCAGGTCCGGGTAGGGCTTGTTTCATGAGGATTTGCGTTAAAGCAGATTCCTGCTATCAAAACTGTATGAACAATGCACCAATGTGCCCATATTGGTGTATGCTATATCAGGCGTCCTCGCAGTTTGACCAAAACAAGCTTGCCTATCACTGTAATTATAGCAGACCCTGGGCTATAAACAAAAGAAGCCAGACACCTACACTGCAACAGCTTATAATGCAGGACCATCTGAATTATGAATGTTTCATGCGGGTGGGCACTCACCCGGTTGGCCATTTCCGAGGCAACTGCACTCAGACATGGGATGTAACCCCAGGTAAAAGACACTTGACGGGTTCCCCTCCTCCTGAGGGTGCAATGGAGTCTCAGACTATCCCATTAGCAGACACTTGGTGGCTGTGTGGACAGGAAGGAGGTCTGAGATCTACGCTCCCCCTCAGGTGGGCAGGAACATGTACGCGTGTCATGCTGCTTCAGGAAGTTATAATGTCCCCTGAAGTACAGTCCAATGCTAACTTCCCTGAGCAGCGGACTCTGCTACGGCAGAAGAGAAAATATGACCCAGATCCGACAATCCGGATTGACAGTATAGGGCAGCCAAGAGGTATACCTAACGAATTCAAGGCACAAAATGAGATTGCTGCAGGCTGGGAAGCTATCATACCTGTGATAGGGGTGAGCAAAAATGTTGAATGGATAAACTATATATACTATAAACAGCAGAGATTCATCAACTACACCGATGATGCACTGGAGGCCTTAGGGCAACAGCTGGATGCAACTAGCAGGGTGGCGTGGCGAAACAGACAGGTACTAGATTGGCTTTTGGCAGAGAAAGAGGGTGTGTCTGTAATGTTTGGAGAACAATGCTGCACTTTCATACCGAACAATACTAGCCCAGAAGGGTCTTTCACCAGAGCAATGAATAAGTTAAAGAATCTGCGGACGGAGGTCAAACAGAATGCAGGGTTCAGACATCAGTTCTTTGACTGGTTGGAAAGTAGACTCAGAGGATGGGGAGCATGGCTGACTAAAATAGCAATAACTGTCAGTATTATATTGTTGAGCTGTGCGCTTCTGCTGTGCTGTTTTCTTCTTTGTCTCAAATCTCTTGTAGTGCGTGCTGCAACCAAACAATTTCCAATGCTCGTGGCAATTACTGAAGCAAGCTTAATGGAGAAAGAAATACCGAACATGTATCGTTACAGCCTACAACACCTGCAGGATGAACAGGAGCAAAACGACAGTGTGGGAGTAGATTGTAAGGGCTTCTGAGTTTTTTTCCCTGTCTCAGAAACAGAGGGACAGGTTTTTGGCTCAGCAGCCCAGGGTAACAGGGAGAGAATACTTTGAGGTCTTGGCGCAGAAAATTATAGTTTAACCCGAGATTTGGGAATAAGTGCTTGAGTTTATTGGGGCTTTTGTGCGCAGACTCTTCGTCTTCCTTCTCTGTGTGAGACCCTCTGGGTCTCAAAGGGGGGATATATTGGAGTATAAAAGTATAAACTTTAACTACAAAGTTAGTTATTTGCTATGCATGTACTCAATTTAGTAGACAAGTCTTAGGAATGTAGAAGACAATGGTGTGTTAATGAGAGGTAGCTAAAGAACTAAAGAAATGTAGATTAGAACATTGCTCAGTTCTGAGTTTATTATTTGCTATGCATGATGTACGTGCACCACGTGTAAAATGCAACCAGAGATTGCTATAAAAGTTGCGGTGTCCGGGGATCGGGGGGCAATCAGCGACTAGCTCAATGACTGTCTCAGCTTTGATTTGCAAATTAAAGTTTAACCCTTCTTGAAGAATCTTCTGCGTCTCTTGGTCATTTGTGAGGCACGAAAAACCACGACAAGGGCAGTGCGTTCAGAGGGAGTGAGGTTGGAACAGGAGAGAGGAGTGGTGAAGTTGAGACGGTTGATGTCTCGGCGACAGTTGGAGATGAAAAGATCGAGTGTAGGTAGAAGGCCCGGTGGGGGTGCCAAGGAGGAGGAGGTTTGAAGACGGTAGAGGGGATCATCAACATGGGGAGGGGAATCTTGTTAAAGTAGTAGGCTCGGAGACATAGACGACGGAAGAAGAGTTCAGCGTCATGGCGGGCACGGAACTCACTGAGGTGTGGACGGTGGGAGACAAAAATGAGGCCCTTGCTAAGGACAGAACGCTCTGCCTCAGAGAGGGGAAGGTCAGAGGGGATGGTGAAGACATGGCAAGGGTTGGGGCTGGGGTCAGAGGAGGGTAAAGAGTGGGAGGTCATACAACATGCTGGAGGAACACAGCAGGTCGGGCAGCATCCGTGGAAACAAGCAGTCAACGTCTCGGGCCGAGACCCTTCATCAGGACTGAAGAGGGAGGGAGCCGGGGTCCTATAAAGAAGGTGGGGGGAGGTTGGTAGGTGCCAGGTGAAAAACCAGTAAGGGGGAAAGATCAAGGGGTGGGGGAGAGGATAGATAGATAGATAGATAGATAGATACTTTATTCATCCCCATGGGGAAATTCAACTTTTTTTTCCAATGTCCCATACACTTGTTGTAGCAAAACTAATAACATACTATACTTAACTCAGTAAAAAAATATGATATGCATCTAAATCACTATCTCAAACAGCATTAATAATAGCTTTTAAAAAGTTCTTAAGTCCTGGCGGTTGAATTGTAAAGCCTAATGGCATTGGGGAGTATTGACCTCTTCATCCTGTCAGAGGAGCATTGCATCGATAGTAACCTGTCGCTGAAACTGCTTCTCTGTCTCTGGATGGTGCTATGTAGAGGATGTTCAGAGTTATCCATAATTGACCGTAGCCTACTCAGCGCCCTTCGCTCAGCTACCGATGTTAAACTCTCCAGTACTTTGCCCACGACAGAGCCCGCCTTCCTTACCAGCTTATTAAGACGTGAGGCGTCCCTCTTCTTAATGCTTCCTCCCCAACACGCCACCACAAAGAAGAGGGCGCTCTCCACAACTGACCTATAGAACATCTTCAGCATCTCACTACAGACATTGAATGACGCCAACCTTCTAAGGAAGTACAGTCGACTCTGTGCCTTCCTGCACAAGGCATCTGTAATGGGAGTCCAGTCTAGCTTAGGATAGGCAGGAGAGGTGAAGAAGGAATGTAAGGGGAAAGCACTATGGGTAGTAGAAGAAATCAGAATCATGAGAGGTGATAGGCAGCTGGAGAAGGAGGCAGAGTGAGAGTGGGATGGGGGAAGGGAATTACCGAAAGTCGTCGAGTTGGAAACTGAAGCGATAAACGGAAGAGTTCACGGATCATAGAGTCAGCACCGAGTGGTAATAATTGTTAAAACATCAGCAATGGCTGGCTACATCTGGAAGAGTGACGAGTTTGATTAACTAACGGGTAATCGGCTCCGTGTACACCGGGTCATTGAAACTATTCTGATGAAATTTCTCTCCCACATCGCCATTGAGTTTCCCGATTGAAAAATATGTAAACGCAGCGCCCACCAAACTCAGGTCAGGCGGCATCTTTGCAAAAGAGATCAGAGGGAGAGACTCCGCCATCAGCCGCCGGACGACACACTTTCCAAAATATAATTCCCCTCGAACTGAGTGGTTAGCAAAACGATACAAAAAATACACCTCAGATGAAAGTCCTGCTTTTATGTTCGGGAAGGAAGACAAATAAATATTATGTTCTGTTTCCTGCAGGTCTTATACTATTCCGGAACCGGGGGGAGTAAATAACTCGGTGACAGGCTCAGCCTCAGCCTCATGTTCTGTACCTCTTGTATGTTAATCACAATACACGTCGGTGATAGGCTCAGCCTCATGTTCTGTACCTCTGACGTCAATCACAATACACGTCGGTGATAGGCTCAGCCTCATGTTCTGTACCTCTGACGTCAATCACAATACACGTCGGTGATAGGCTCAGGTATGTTAATCACAATACACGTCGGTGATAGGCTCAGCCTCATGTTCTGTACCTCTTGTATGTTAATCACAATACACGTCGGTGATAGGCTCAGCCTCATGTTCTGTACCTCTGACGTCAATCACAATACACGTCGGTGATAGGCTCAGCCTCATGTTCTGTACCTCTGACGTCAATCACAATACACGTCGGTGATAGGCTCAGGTATGTTAATCACAATACACGTCGGTGATAGGCTCAGGTATGTTAATCACAATACACGTCGGTGATAGGCTCAGCCTCATGTTCTGTACCTCTGACGTCAATCACAATACACGTCGGTGATAGGCTCAGCCTCATGTTCTGTACCTCTGACGTCAATCACAATACACGTCGGTGATAGGCTCAGGTATGTTAATCACAATACACGTCGGTGATAGGCTCAGCCTCATGTTCTGTACCTCTTGTATGTTAATCACAATACACGTCGGTGATAGGCTCAGCCTCATGTTCTGTACCTCTGACGTCAATCACAATACACGTCGGTGATAGGCTCAGCCTCATGTTCTGTACCTCTGACGTCAATCACAATACACGTCGGTGATAGGCTCAGGTATGTTAATCACAATACACGTCGGTGATAGGCTCAGCCTCATGTTCTGTACCTCTGACGTCAATCACAATACACGTCAGTGATAGGCTCAGCCTCAGCGTTATCCCCACCCACAACAGAAATTAAAAGTCGGGCTCTTCCTGGTTTCCTTGTGAAGTTTGTGCAGAGTTCGTGTCGCTCTTCCAATGGACCCGAATCCAGTGTCTGCCGCGGGGTGAAGCGCCTTTCCAGTGAGTACAGACATCGCTTAACCGTCTGGGACAAGTCCCTTCGTTCGGTCGGTTTGGAGCCGGTTTCTGATCGGGGTCGGTCTGAGGAGACACAGAGAGACGGGACGAGGGGAGGGGGTTCCTGATCCGCCCAGCTCGCCTTTGTTTATTTCTCCCTTTTCGACCGGGCGGTGGGAATGTTCGCGGTGCGGGCCGTGTTTATGCGATATTGCGAGCGCCGAGAGGCTTCCACTTGGCGCCAAGAACCGATCTGCCGAGCGGTGGCCGGTTCACTGACAGACGAGGCCGTTTTCCAACTGGCACCGTTTGGGAAGGAGTGGGGACATGAATATAGCGCTCATGGCAGCGGGATTACTCACCGGCCGGCGACTGCCCCCTAGCGGTGGGAAGGTGTCACGGTTCTCCCATGGCAACGGGATTACTCACCGGCCGGCGACTGCCCCCTAGCGGTGGGAAGGTGTCACGGTTCTCCCATGGCAACGGGATTACTCACCGGCCGGCGACTGCCCCCTAGCGGCCGAGGGGAGTCGACACGATTGCCGACCGTTGCTCGAACTGATAGGAGAGCAGAGTGAATGGTAGAAGAAGGAAGTGGGGGGATGAGAGGTATTTCAGAAGGCTTGCTTGACTGAGAACCATTTAGTAAATCCCCAGAGTTGTCTAATTGTGTTTTGCAGATACTAAAGGATGCATCTAGTTCCAATGAAGACTGAGAACTGGAAACTACTGCCTGTCATCCTAGATGTCTCACTGTTAACAGCGTTGTTCATCACTGTATGGATGGTCATTGGTAGTGATCTTAAACTGATTTTCACAGGTCTGCAGTTTATGCCATTTCAACATCATTTTCTAGACTTGCACATTGATATTTATATTTATAATTCAGAGATAACCCAGTTGGATAAAGACATCATCTAGAGCAGGGGGTCCTTGCCCTTTTTGTGTAATGGCCCCCTACCATTAACCAAAGGGGTCCATGGACCTCAAGTTGGGAACCACTGGTCTAGAGATACCTATTGTTGTATCTGGAGAATAGATGAAAATAGGCAAATGAGGTTTAAACAAAGCCTGTATTTTGATTACACTGAAAGTAATTAAGCAAATTAGTGAAATAAGAGGCATGATGGAATGAGGCTCCCGTATTGTGGACACGGCACAGGATGAATTTCTAATCCTCTAGATTTCTGCATCTGGAGAAATATCGGAAAACTTTACACATCCTAGTGGCAAAGCATGCAGTTGAATGTGTGGAAAAGTTTATAAACCTTGATGGTAGAATAGTGTTGTGAATGTGGTATGAAAGAATTAGAATTGTTTCTGGAGCTAAAGTTAAATTAGACAGTTTAGCTTTGTTAAGAGTTGCTAGACCGGATATTGTGTGGATCTCAATGTTGAAACGTCATTACTTAATAAGCAAAAGGTACTAACAACAAATGTTTTTGGATTAACTGCTGATGCAAGGTGTACCTAAGAATCAAGATTGTGTAAGAATTCAGCTTTGGCATAAAACAGAAGATACACACAAAGACAAGTCTACTTGTTAAATATCAGAACAACACAATTCACTGGACTGACAAGCACTTCCTATTTTTTATGTTTTTTTGTCACCTTTCTGCAGGAATCCACTGGGGTCACATCAGTAGCAGGAGGTGGCACGGATTGGAATCCATCGATAAATCAATAATGCTCAGTAAGAGAAATGGGTAAGCAGTGACGTGGATCTAGAACTATTGTTACTCTAATTAGGTGATAGTATTAGTCTGAAATGGCCTGTCTCTTATTTTGATCCTGAGACCCCTTGTTGTTCTAAACCAGAGCAAGCATCCTCCTTGTATCTACTCTGTTGAGCCTCCCAAGCATTTTGTCCTTTGCAATGAGGTCAGCCCTCATTTCTCTGAGCTGTAGAGAATAGATGCCCTCCTCACTCTAGCAAGTACAGTTATCCCTGTTTGATTCACTGAAATGCCACAGATTATTTAGGACAGCTGTCCATAATTAACAAAGCTTTTCTTGCTATAACAAAATGGAGACTAATCACCATGAATAATACGTTTTTTGTTCCATAAGAGTATTAACATAGGAGGAGAATTAGGCCTTTTGGCCCATTGTTTCTGCTCTGCCGCTTTATCAGGGCTGATCTATTATCTCTACTGGCTTCTCCCCACCTTTGACTCTCTTACTAATCATGAACCTATCAACCTCCGCTTTAAATCTACACAATGACTTGACCTCCATTGCCATCTGTGGCAAAGTATTCCACAGATTCACCACCCTCTGGCTAAAGAAATTCCTTCTCACCATTGTTCTGAGGGGACATTCGTCTATTATGAGGCTGTGCCCTCTGGTCATAGACTTCCCCATTATAGGAAACATCCTCTCCACATCCACTCTATTTAGGCCTTTCAATATTCAATAGATTACAATGAGATCCCCCTTTATTCTTCTAAACTCCAGCCCAGAGCAATTAAATGCTCCTCGCATATTCTCCATTTCATTCCTGCGATCATTCTCATGAACCTCCTCTGTACCCCCTCCAATGTCAGCACATCCTTTCTTAGGAAAGGGGCCCAAAATGCTCACAGTACTCCCAAGTGCAGTGTGACCATTCTTGCCTTTTTGTCTCTTGTCAGTATCGTTAATGCCATGATGCTCCACTTGTTCATAACAATGTATTGTGAGTATTCTTGGTTTCAAATCACCCCAGCAGCTCTAAGGATTGCATTTCCTCTCAGGAAAAATGGCAAGTTACAGTATAAGCGGTAACACAATACTGGGTGCCGTACAAAAGTGAAGAACATGTGTTGGCTGTCCAGCGATGACCAAGACCTGTGCAGGAGGAATCTTGTTGCACTGGAGCAGCTCCACTCTCTCAGCCTCACAAATCTTGGTGCAATGGTATGAGAAATTGTCATGACTGGAGACTTCCTTGGCTGCAGTGGATAGCCATGACACTTTGTATCTTTTCATGCCCCTCGCTCTCCATGAAGCATTGCAGCATTGCCTTCTTGGCTGTTAGATCTTGTAGTTGATCTCATCTGCCCAGTCTGCTGGAACTGGCTTCTCATGCTGGGGCAAGCAAATCCCTGTCTCACTGTCTCCCGGCTACCCTCACCTGGTTCATCTCTCCTGTCGAAGCAGTGTGGCCATTGTTGACTGCAAACAGTTTCTTGGCCAGAGGTGAGAGCTGGGTGACAGGTGGGGACCAAAGGTGGATGAGCTGCCCCTGAGTGGGCACGACAAGCCTGCCACCAGAGGTGCTACCCCTCCCTGGACACCCCATACACCGTACAGAGAATTAACTTCGAGACATTGAAGTGTGTTGATAGCAGCAAATCAAATCAGCGAGGATTGTGTTGGGGTGTCTGCAAGTGCCACCACGTTTCCAGCACCAACATCGTATGTCTACAACTCACCAGCCCTAACTGTACCTCCGTGGAATATGGGAGGAAACCAAAGCACTCAAAGGAAACCCAAGCAATCACAGGGCGTGCGTGCAACTCCTTACAGGCAGAAATGGGAATTATATCCCAATCTTACAGTTGGTGTTGTAAAGTGTTGTACAAAACACTACTCGACCATGCCTGTACATTATATATATTTATAGGGCAGCAATGAAGGTTCTCCATCTCTGGCAGTGTTCAGGGCTTCCTTCGTCATGTCAGTAGCTTCCTCTTGAATCTTCGAGAGGACACTGTCAAATTGGTAAACAACGCTGTGTTTAATGAGGCAGATCAGGATGACAAAGAAATATAAAAATCTCATGCCAAAGAGCTTACAATAAGGATTAAGTGGCCACGCATCAATAGGTATATTTAATGTCAGAGAAATGCATACAATATACATCCTGAAATTCTTTTTCTTCGCAAGCTTCCATGAAAACAGAGGAGTGGCCCAAAGAATGAACGACACTTAAATGTTAGAACCCTAAAGCCCCCACCAGCTCCCCTCTCCACAGACAAGCAGCAGCAAGGCAACCCCCCCATCAGCAAAAACGTATCGGCGCCCCCCCACAAAGCATCTCTATGTGTCTCTCTCCCCTCCCTCCAAGAAGGGAAAAGAGGTGTCCCCATTTCACCTGTTGAGGGGAGACACAATAAAACAACTCGCTGATTTATGGTGTTCAAAGTCTCTGCGTGGCTTTTTCCATGCTCTGTGCCTCTGGGTACACAGTCAACAGCAATCCTGCTGCTTCCTTGTTCTCCCATGACACATCAGTCGTTGGTGGTGGCATCAGCCTTGAATCAGCCCGCCTCCAGAGCCGTGAAAGTCTGGCCTTCTAGGCTGCATACTTGGCATATCGAAAAGTGACCAAACATGAGGCCCGCAAAGAACTGAATTCAGCGTTAACTCCACATCAGGGTCTTCAAAAGAAAGTTGAAGGGGTTCTCCAGTAGGCGCTCATGGAGTGAGATCAGCTTTGGATTTGCTCCATTATCTTTACTTTTTTTAGCCCATGTTCACCCTTATTTAACCTATTCTTACCTACACTAGAAGATTTTTATTACTTCTTTTGAATTATCTTCGTGTTTGTACTGTGAATTTTGAAGATATGTGCACAGAAAGGGTCTTAAGATCTAAAGGGCGAGAACCCAAAAATGGGAAAGATTCTGATGGCAACGGAAAGAAGAAAAAGCCTAAATCTAAGTGTACTGAATTAACTTACAACATGTTGTTGGAGCTTTTAAATGAAAAATTTGAAGAACAACGTCAAAGTATTAAAGAAGATTTAAAGTCAGTCCAGGATTCTGTGGAAGCGATTGGTCACAAAGTTAAACAGCACTAAACTATAATCGTAAGTTTGCAAGAGGATGCTTGGAAGGGAGATTTGAAAATTGAGAATTTGGAACAAAAATTATCCTCGGCGATTAAACAGTTGGAGACTCTTAAATCCAAGAGCATTGATTTTGAAAATCGATCCAGAAGACAGAACTTACGTGTAATTGGTCTCCCTGAAGACATCGAGAAAGGGGACCCTTCAAAGTTTTTTTCTGGACACTATTAATTTGATGGTGAATTTTTATCGTTCTGGATAAATATCTTGTTTTTCTCATTTTTCATTTAATTAAGATGGCGGTTTGTTTTTCTTTCTTTTAAACACCCTTTGTTCTTTTATCTCGCCATCTTATTTTTGTCGTCTTCCCATAATGCCTTTTTTATAACCTTATTTTTAATTGCTTTGGTTTTTAACTGACTTATGTACTGGTGCTTACTCTTTTTTTTCTTTTTAGAAGCTATATTACGAAGACTGTTTTAGTATAGTGTTTAATTTTTTTTGCATTTTGGGTGGTTCTTTTTTAAAAACATATCTTTGGAGTTGCCTTCTGGAGACATGGGGGTAGATTTAGTGTTATTCTTTTTTCTGGCCTTCTTCAGATCCAGTTTGGGGGCTTCGTGGGTGGAGGGTGGGGGGGTCTTTTCTATTAGTTTTTCTAGTTTTTTTCATTTACGCTGATTTAGAACTACCAAAATGTCTACCGCGTCGCCACTTTCGGTTCCTCCCTGAATTTCTGTCCCTCTTCTGGGTTCATGAGTTCACAGTATGGTTAACTCTTTATATACCAAAGGGTTGATCCTAGGAAATATGGCTCAGACTATTAATTTTGTCTCTTGGAATACAAATGGTTTAAACCATCCGATTAAATGGAAAAAGATTTTTAAAGTATTCCAAAGACTAAACGCTCATATTATTTTTGTATGAGAAACTCGTTAGGAAAGAGGACAATCAACTTTTTTTAGGTTTTGGAAGGGTCAACAGTATCATTCGAACTTGCATGCCAAAGTAAAAGGAGTTTCAATTTTTATAGACTCCTCAATTACATTTGTTCAGTATGATGTTATTTTGGATCCAAATGGTAGATTTTTGTTAATTACTGGGTTACTTTTTAATAAAAAGGTTGCTATGGTTAATGTTTACGCTCCAAACGTGGACTATCCTGATTTTTTTAAGTCTTTATTTACTTCTCTACCTAATCTAAATGAATATACGTTGATAATGGGTGGTGATTTTAATTGTTGTTTAAATCCCTTGATGGATAGATCTATATCCACTCAGACTTTGCCAAATAAGTTAGCTACTCTTATCAACTCTTTTTTGACTGACTCTGGAATTTTGGATATTTGGAGATTTCTACACCCTAAGGACAAAAAGATTTCATTCTTCTCACATGCTTATCATTCCTATTCGAGAATTGATTACTTTTTTATTGATTCTCGTTTTATTCCATCTGTAATTGATTGTAATTATGACATTATAACCATTTCTGATCATGCTCCAATGAAACTTCCTATTAAATTAATGGATACAGCTCCTAGCAGACGACTTGTTATTATATATTTCTAATCCTGAGAAATCCATTCCTGCAGTTATATCACTGTTGGCTCAGTTTAGTAATTTTTCTGGTTAGTAATATACCTTTAACTTTCCAAGCTAAGTAGACTTGGTCCATAATAGAGGGATGAAAAAAGAAATTAGATTTAATAGGAATTGCTAAAATAAATTGATTCAACCCAAAGAATTTCTGAAATTGAAACCATATTCGTAAAGTGTATTTAACTATCAGATTGTCAATTTGTTTATGCAATTTAGAAAAAGCAAAGGGAAGTGAGGTCCCTAAGATAGAACCCAATGAGAACCCTCGTACAGATTTGGTTTCCAAATTTACCCAGTGAGGACTTGAAGTTACATCCAAGTCCCATAACCAACATTTCATATATCAGATATTGATTGCCCAATAATAAAATCTAAAATTCGGCAGTCAGTCCACCCTCCTTTTTAGACTTCTGTAAGTATCTTTTACCTAACCTAGGATTTTTATTCTGCCAGATATATGAAGAAATTTTAGAATCAACATTATCAAAAAAGGATTTCAGAATAAAAATCGATACCGCTTGAAACATATCTAAAAATTTAGGTAAAATAATCGTCTTAATAGCATTGATCCGACCTATCAGTGACAGAGACAATGGTGACCATTTAGTAAACAAATGTTTAATCTGATCGATTAAAGGTAAGAAATTAGTGTTAAATAAATCCTTATGGTTTTTTGTAATTTTAACCCCGTAATATATAAAGTGATCAGTAACCAATCTAAAAGGTAAACTTCCATAAGTTGGAACCTGCATATTTAGGGGAAACAGTTCGTTCTTATTAAGGTTCAGTTTGTAACCAGAAAAATTACTAAACTGATCCAACAGGGATATAACTGCGGGAATGGATTTCTCAGGATTAGAAATGTATAGTAACAAGTAGTCTGCATATAATTATAACTTGTGTATCTCCATCCCAATAGTAATACCAAGAATATTAGGTGATTCTTGAATAGCAATTGCTAAAGGTTCCAGGGCAATATCAAATAGTAATGGACTAAGAGGACAACCTTGCCTAGTACCCCAAAATAGGCGAAAAAAGGGAGATCATTGGTTATTAGTAAGAACCGAGGCTACTGGAGTGTGATATATCAATTTAATCCAAGATATAAATGTCAGACTAAAGTTAAATTTCTCAAGCATAGTAAATAAATATGGCCATTCAACTCTTATCAAAGGCTTTCTCAGCATCTAAAGAAATGGCACATTCTGGGGTGTTACATGAAAGAGTGTAAACAATATTAATTAATCTCCTAATATTAAAAAATGAATAATGTTTTTTAATAAATCCAGTTTGGTCCTCAGAGATAGTTTGAGGTAATATCTTCTCCAACCTGGTCGTCAGTATCTTGGAAAAGATCTTAAAATCTACATTCAACAGGGTTATCGATCTATAGGATGCACAATCAGTTGGATCTTTATCTTTTTTTAAAATTAAAGAAATAGAAGCACTATAAAATGATTGTGGTAATTTACCTAATCTAATTGCTTCTTCAAAAACCTTACATAACCAAGGAGAAAGAGTAGAAGAAAAAGAACTTGAAAAATTCAACTGTATACCCATCTGCACCTGCTGCTTTTCCAGAATTCATTGAGGAAATAACACCTTTTATTTCTGCATCTGTAATAGGAGTTTCTAATGTCAAATGTTCTTCAGGTGATAGTTTAAGAAAATACAATTTCCCTAAAAAATCATACATGGTATTGAGATCATGAGGAAATTCAGAGTGATATAGAGAAGTATAAAAATCTTGAAAAGATTTATTTATCTCATCGTGATTAACTGTCAAATCACCATTCTGTTTATGAATCTTAATAATTTGACATTTAACTGAAGCAGTCTTCAGTTGATTAGCTAACAATTTGCCCAATTTATCACGATGCATATAAAATTCACTTCTAGTTTTCATTAATTGATTTTAGATCAAGGATGTAAGTAATAAGCTGTGTTCCATTTGAAGCTCAACTCTTTGTTTATAGAGCTCCTCACTAGGAGTGATAGAATATTTCTTATCAATTTCTTTGATCTTATCAACCAATAAAAGAGTTTCATTCTTAATACGTTTCTCAAACCAACAGAATAGGAGATAATCTGTCCACGTATATATGCTTTAAAAGTGTCCCAAAGTGTTCCGCAGGAAATTTCTTCCGTTGTATTAGTTGAAAAGAAGAAATTAATCTGTTCCTTCACAAATTTAATGAAATCTGGATCTTGAAGCAAAGTAGAATCAAATCGCCATTGTCTAATGTTGGGAGCTGTGTCCATTAATTTAATAGAAAGTTTCATTGGAGCGAGATCAGAGATGGCTATAATGTCATATTTACAACCAATTACAGATGGAATAAAATGAGAGTCGATAAAAAAGTAGTCAATTCTCGAGTAAGATTGATAAACATGTGAGAAGAATGAAAACTCTTTGTCCTTAGGGTGTAGAAATCTCCAAATATCTGAAATTCCAGAATCAGTCAAAAAAGAGTTGATAAAAGCAGCCAACTTATTTGATAAAGTCTGAGTGGATATAGATCTATCCAGCAGAGGATTTTAACAACAATTAAAGTCACCACCCATTATCAACATATATTCATTTATATTAGGTAGAGAAGTAAATAAAGACTTGAAAAAAAATCAGGGTAGTCCACGTTTGGAGCGTAAAATGCTAATCTCCTGGGATTTTCATGCACATCAGTCTTTACAGAGAATGGTGCGAGAAACAACATCCAGTGGTGTGGGTGAAAATGCCTTGTTAATGAGAGGCCAGAGGAGAATAGCCAGACTGGGTCAAGGTGACAGGAAGGTGACTGTAACACAAATGACCACACTTTACAGTAGTGATGTGCAGAGGAGCATCTCTGAACGGACAACAGGTTGAACTTTGAAGTGGATGGGCTACAGCCACCGAAGACCACAAACATACACTCACTTGCCACTTTATTAGGTAATGAAAGTACCTAATAAAGTGGCCACTGCATGTATTTTTAATAATTAAATTTTAAATTTGGTATTCAGAGATGTTTAATGTATTTTTAAGTGCTCAGTGATTTTTATTGACTATAATTCTTGTCCTCTGAAATGTAACTTGTGTTTTTGTGTCTGGTTGGAAAAGTCAGCTTGTTTTATGCATTTTCTTCTATAAATAAAAATAAAAACCTGTGTATCCTTTCTTGGGTAAGGAGAGCAAATGTCTAGTCTCATCAAGGCCCTGTAGAATTATAATAAGATATATTTGCTTGACTGATGCATTATCAAGTTTTTTTTGTCTCTCCTTAGATGCAACTTAACGATTTCTATTTTCTCTTTTAAATTATCAGTCTGGTGAGCTGGTGAATTTAAATTCCATGAAGAGTCTGGAGTTATTAAGAATCCCATTGTTAGCAATGCTAATGTTACCATGAAGTTGTGACATGTGGGGAAAACAATAACTCTTCCCTTTTCATGATGCTTATGTTCATAGGAAATGGAGTGGGAGGCAAGGATCTTAACATTTCAGCAGGCAAATGAATAAGTTGGAAAAAAGAAGAAATTGTAGTTTCAAAAAGCGTACTGAATAAATAAAGGGGTATATGTTCTAGGGATAAGGGGAAAAGAACAAGGGAGTGAAATTGATTTTTTTGGGAAGAAAAATTGCTGAACATTCTTGGGATGTGTAGTTAATGGAGCATCTCAGTGATAATCTTTGTTTTCCATTTTCCATAGGGATGAACAGATGGTCCAAATTCCAGCTGGGGTGGAAAAGCTCCATGTGGTAGCCCCAACTCTACAGGCTTTGCTCTTAATCATTTCGATTGTTACCTATATTACATACCAAGTAAACAGTGAAAAACACTGCTTCATATTTTCAGGTATGGGATTTCTTCCATGTATTTCAGAAGGCCAGTAAAATCAGGAATATCAGTATGTGTACATCTCTGCATAATGGGTGGGAAACTTGAGCAAAAAATAAGAACTCAACAAGTTGAGTAACAACTGTAGATGCAAAGGAAACTCGGGTTGCCACTGGGATCTCAACGTGACCATTTTAGAGAGTGTGCAGGTGGACTACTAAACAGTCAGCTGGTCTACACTTGGTTTTGCCAGTGTGGAGGAGCCATGTTACAAGTTTTGAATGCAACAGACCAGGATGGAAGAATTGCACATGTATCCCTACTGCATTTGGATGACGGGAAAAGGGGAGTGCAGGGACAAGTGTTACACCTCCTATTGTTGCAGGGGATGGGACAGGGTGGGCTTAGAAGGGAAAGATGGATTGGGGCATCACAGGGAGAATGGTTCCTGCGGAGAACAGAAAGTTGGGGAAAGGTGATGATGTTTTTGGTTGTGGGATCCTGTGGAGCTGGTTGAAGTGCCAAAATTGATTTGCTGAATGTGGTGGGAAGCTCTTGTTTTGTCTGCAGAAAGCTTGGAAGATGGGTCGGGGAAGAGAATGGGAATGCGAGATCAGACATATAGGAAATGCATGCATGGGCTCCATCAACCACAGCAGGGTGAAGCTGTGCTTCCTAAGGGAGGGGGACTCTTCCGAAGACTTGCAGTGGAGACCCTCGTCTTGAGAGCAGATGTTGTGGAGACAGAGAAACTGAGGGAAGGATATAGTGTCCTTATAGGAGACAGGATGAGAAGGGGGTTTATTCAAAGGGAAGCAAACTTGCTGCTTGTATTTCCATGGTGGTGCACTTTATTTGAAGACATCAGAAATCAAGATGAATTTCAGTGGATTGGGCCTGGGAAGAGTTGGAAAGTAGCAAAGATAAACCCTGAGGGACTAATATTGTAGGCCTTCTGAGATTGTTCTTATTAGGATTTTAAATGTTTGATCTTTTTAAGTAATTGTAGAAATATATTTACATTTTTTTCAGCTACAAAATATGAAGAGTTCATAAAGGTAAGATTATATTATATTGCTTCATTTTATTATGAGAGAAAATGACATTTCAGGTAATCAAAGTTCAAAGTGTTTATTATCAAAGTACACATGTCATCATATACAACCGTGAGATTTGTTTTCTTGCGGGCATCCACAGCAAATCCAGGAAGCATAAGAGAATCCCTGAAAGATTGCACACAACAGGACTGTCAATTAACCAGTGTGCAACAGACAACAAACTGCAAAATAATAATTAGTAAGCGATAAATACTGAGAACATGAGATGAAGAGTACTTGCTTGTCAAAATACTGCGGTCATTGTCATTTACTTATTCTATTGGTGTTTATGTCTTTCTTGTTAGTGAAAGGGTCAAGTTTGGCAAATATACAACTAACTCATCATGAGAAGCATCTTTTGAGTTGATGATGGTCAGGATGTTCAGTGTAATGTTTTATGCACAGGTTAGACCAACGCTGTTCTCTCCACGGGTGAGATTCAGATTTATTTATCACATGTACATTGAAATATACAGTGAAATGTGTCATTTGCATTAACAACCAGAATTCTGGCACCAACATAGTATACCCACTATGCTGGGCAGAACAACACAGAACACGACAAGCAGCAAATCAACCAAACAACAAATAAGTCCCTTTCCTCCTACCGACACATGACAGACCTCCGACGTCAGGACAGGTCTCTTGGCCTCCTGGCTTAGAATTACAATTATTGCCATCTTTCATTGCAAATAATCCTGACAGCAATACTCCAGTGTCATCTCTATCTTCTGGCCTAGTACTTTGCAATTTAAAAATAATTATAGTTCTCTGGTAGATTTTGGCCCCAACCAATGTGCACATCAGTTAGACAAGATATATGGTTGCACTACAGTAAAAGGATTAACTTGGCAGTGTTGGTGCAGAAGCTACCTGCCTAGAAATTCCATGGTGCTGTGCTTGTATTATTTAAGTGATACGAGATCGAATTTTGTCATAAATTGAATCGTAAGAGGACCGCAACATAGCCAGAAGGAGGATGACATGCTGTATCTTGAGCTGGTGTTGGGCATCTTTGGAGAAATGTAGGAGGTTGCAAACTGAGAAGTTAATGTGGGAGTATTGCAAAGTGCAGGATCACCCTCGCAGACTGAATGGAGGTTTCTCAAGCTCAGATGATTCATGCTGTGAACTGTTTTTGAAGTCCACAAAACTGGAAACTCTGCAGGTGAACGACCTCACCTGGAAAAATTGATATTCTTCTGGGATAAAGGGAAGGAAAGAGGTAAAAGGATGGTGGATAAGCAAAACGATAATGGTGTACGCCCTTTCGGTTGCATGGGATAGTGTTGTCAGAAGTTGACTGGTGAGTGGAGATGGGAGAATCTTCCAGGGAGTCATGGAGTTCGTTCCAATTAAGTCAAACCGCTCAGTTTTGTTTTTGGTAATGCATTCAGTTTTTAATACTTTGTAAGTGGTAAATGTGTGCAGCCTTGTAATAGTTAGCAAAGAGTGAAGCTTTGGAGACGACTGTTCTCCAGAAGTTGACAATCTGGTGCAAGTCAACCCCATCTTCTTAGCTTAATAGGGGCTGGAACATCTTGTCTTTTATGCAACTTAGCAACCCCTGGCAAGCAAGCAACCAAGACATTTGACAAAATTGTAACAATTTTACAAAATCACTTGAGCCATAAACCCCTGGTAACAGCTGAGAAATTTAGATAGTTCAGAAGGAACCGGTCAAAGTAAGCAAGCATTTCTGAACACATTGCAGAACTACGCCAACTTTTATCAGTACAGTGATTTCAGAGATGGGATTTCTGATGCATTAAGGGACAGGCTTGTATGTGGCATGCATAGTCAAAGCACCCAAAAGAGGCTACGGTCAGAAAAAGACCTAACCTTAGAACGGGCACTGACCATTGCAGTATCAATAGAGACTGCAGCAAAGGATGCAGCAGAACTACAGGAAAAGAGGTTTGAATGTGAAATGCACAAAATGTCCCTGAATGGTGCAAAAAGCTAAAAATGTTTTCAATGTGGCACACCCTCCCAAGATGTAAGTGACTGTTGGCTTAAAGAAAAAGTTTGCAGAAATGGTCAGGGACAAGGTCACATAGTGAGAGTGTGCAAGGCAGACAAAAAGCACAACAGAGTGAAAAGTCTCACACACAAAACTAAGGAAAAGCATAAAATGACTGAATGTAAAACAGTATCAGACAGCACAGGCTCTGACAAAGGTGAGCTTTCATGCCCGGAACTGCATAGTATTACTGAAGCAGATAACAAAATCATATGGATCACTATAGATATGTCTGGTGTAAAACTGAAAATGGAACTGGAGACAGGGTCAGCTTTGTCTATAATTTCAAGGGCTGACAACAAAAGACTTGTGTTTTCTAAGCTACCATTAGAGAAGATTTAAATGATGCTAAAGACCTACACAGGCAAAAAAGTTTCCCCCAAAGGCAAACTGGAAGTGAATGTGACGTATGGAGGCCATACACGGCAGTTAGAGCTTTGTGTGTTGAAAAGTGGAGGGCCTACACACTTCAGAAATGAATGGTTGAGAAAAATCCAACTAGACTGGCACTCAATCAAAGTTCTCAATATCTCATCAACAGGCAACTGCAGCCCAGACGATAACACTAACCAGAGACTGTCACAGCTGATTAATGCACCGGGGGGGGGGGGGGGGCGGGGGGGGTGGCTACTGCACAGGACTGAAAGAAGCTGCAGAGGATTATAAACTTAGTTGGCTCCATCTTGGGTACTAGCCTACAAAGTACCCAGGACATCTTCAAGGAGTGGTGTCTCAGAAAGGCAACGTCCATTGTTAAGGACCTCCAGCGCCCAGGGCATGCCCATTTCTCACTGTTGTCATCGGGTAGGAGGTACAGAAGCCTGAAGGCACACACTCAGCGATTCAGGAACAGCTTCTTCCCCTCTCCTATCTGATTATTAAATGGACATTGAACCCATGGACACTACCTCACATTTTTTAATACATAGCATTTCTGTTTTTTACACAATTTTTAATCTATTCAATATACGTATATTGTAATTGATTTACTTATTATTATTATTTTTTCTTTTTTTTCTTTTATATTATGTATTGCATTGTATTGCTGTTGCTAAATTAACAAATTTCACGTCACACCAGTGATAATAAACCTGATGCTAATGAGAAAATGTTTGAGAAGGACATTGATAAACTCAAAGGCACGAAGGCAAGAAATGAAATGGATGAAGCTGCAACACCAAGATTCCATAAAGCATGTCCAGTGCCTTGTACACTACGTCCTAAAGTGGATGCTGAACTTCAGAGCTTGGAGGCTTCTGGAATTTTCTCCATGTGTGAGTGGAGTGATTGGGCCCATTGTCCCAGTGATGAGGAAAGGGAAGGCTGGAGCAGTTCACATACATGGGGATTTCAAAGTGAGCATCAGCCCGGTGCTGTGTATTGCGCTGTCCTCTACCATGAATAGAAAACATTTTTGCATCTTTGGCAGACGGGGAGAGGTTTTCAAAGATTGACTTGTCATAAGCCTATCTGCAAATGGAGATTGCAGAGTCAAGCAAGATATTCCTCACGATCAACACTCAGAAGGGACTTTTCCAGTATAATCGTCTCGTCTTTGACGTCACATCAGCTCCAGCAATTTGGCAAAGTGCGATGGATCAAGTGCTCCACGATATCCCAGGAACACAGTGTTACCTTGATGACATCATTGTAACTGGCAGAAGTAATGAAGAGCACCTCCAGAAATTTGGTAAAGCACATACCAGACTGAGTGAGTATGGCCTGCACACAAAAAGAGAGAAATGTGAGTTTATCCAAGAATGAAATCGCATATTGTGGACATGTCATTGACAAGCATGGCTTACATAAGTCACAAAACAAGACTAAGGCAGTGCTACAGGCCAAACCAGAATATGTGTCACACCTCAGGTCGTACTCTGACCTTGTAAACTACTATAACCAGTTTTTCCCAAACATTGCTACAGTGCTACATCCAATTGAACACACTTTTGCAAACAAGGCCAAAGTGGGAATGGTCAGACAGATGTGAAAGAGTGTTCAAAGAAACAAAGAGACTGCTAACATCAGATGAACTGCTCACCCATTATGACTCATCACTGCCCATCAGACTGCATGCAATGCATCCCCTTATGGCATTGGGGCATTTTGTCACACTCTATGAAAGATGGATCTGAACGTCTGATTGTGTTTGCTTCAAGATCACTGACAAGTGCAGAATGAAACTATGCACAGATCAAGCAAGAAGCCCTTAATCTAGTATGGGGAATAAGAAGTTCCATCACTACCCTCTACAGTCAAAAGTTTACACTAGTGACAGATCACCATGTTCTTGTGTCTGTTTTCAATCCCAGGAAGGGAATTCGAGTGATGTCTGCTACCTGGTTACAACGTTGGGCATTGTTCCTAGGAGCCCACTCTTATGATGTAGAGTTCAAGGGTACCAAACAACACAGCAACACTGTCATGTCTTCCACTGTTGGCAGCTGAAGAAGGAAAGTCTTCATACTGTGATTCAGCAGAAGTGTTCCACACCACATTGGTAACAAATATAAAGAAAAACAAGGAATGACCCAACATTGTCTATGACATCAGCATGCAAGGATGGCCAGCTCATGGTAACCCAATGTTTCCAGAGTTCTCAGTGAGACGAGACCAACTATCAGTACATCAAGGATGCTGATTTGTAGATCTTGTGCGGTTCCTTCCAAACTGCGTACCAGAGTGTTAGAGAATCTGCATGAAGAACACCTGGGTACAGTCAAGATGAAGACTGTGGCATGGAGCAATGTGTGGTGGCTGGGAATAGATTGAAGACTTGGCCCAAAGCTGTTCAGGATGCCAAAATGTTCAAAATGCACCCCCACAGGCACCGTTATACCCATGAGAATGACTGTCCTCACCGTGGCAAAGAGTACATACTGACTTTGCTGGGCCATTCATGGACTCCATGTCTGATTACTGTGGATGCTCATTTGAAGTGGCCGGAGCTCGTACCAATGAAGTTAATCAGCTAAGAAAGGACTACTTCCGCTCTGAGGACTATCTTCACCAGAACTAGCTTACCTGAAAAAATTGTGAAAAAATACACGGCAGAATTCAGATGATTCATGAAGAAAAAGAACATCAAACATTTCAAATCAGCTCCTCACCACCCGGCAATGAATGGGTTAGCTGAAAGATTTATCCCAATGTTCAACAAGTCCATTAAAGCGATGGACAAGGAGGACATTTCTCTACAGCACAAGGTGGACAACTTCCTTTTTGTGTATTGGACCTCTGGCCTTGTAATGACAAATTAAACACCTGCAGTACTGTTCATGAGCAGGAATCTGAGATCTCGCATAGACCTGAAACCAGACCTCTGGAGGGAAATGCAGAATAAACAGTTCAGTCAGTTGCTGAGAGAATCAGAAAGGAGCTTCGAGATTGGACAGGAAGTCCTCGCGTGTGATTACCAAGAGAACAGGTGGTCAACCAGTATGATAGCTACGGGAACTGGACCACTGATGTACACAGTGGATGTTGGAGATCAGACATGGAGATGTGGACCAGATAGTGGATGCTCAACTGAAGAACACACCTGAGTCGATTGCATCCAGCAAGACGGACACATTACAGACACTGGACTTGCCTCTCAGTGATGATCATGACACTGACAGCAATGTGACACCGGCAACCGAGAATGTTGTCTTTGACAAAACACCTGCCAGACCTGATGTCACTCCACAGGTCCAGAGGAGCTATCCTGAAAGAAACAGCCTGAAGACACTCAATGTTTTAGGGTGAACTTCCCCTTCACCTGTAGATGAACTGACCTATGAACAGTACCTCACTATCTTTGCTCACTTTTTTGCATTATTTAATTTACTTTTTAAAATGAATTTTTAGTGTAAATTGTAGTTTTCTACGTACATGTAGTGCTGATGGAAAACAATAAATTTCAGGACATGTAGTACTGTGCAAAAGCCTTAGGCACATATGTACTGTATCGCTAGGTGCTTAAGACTTTTGCACAGTACTGAGTCATTTTATGTATTGCACTGTACAGCTGCTGCAAAAAAACAAATTTCACGACTCGTGATAAATCTGGTTCTGAAAGTGGGAAGTGGGCAGGGAGAAGGTAATCATGGTTAGGAGAGGGGGAAGGGAGATAGGGCAGTGGAGAGCACCAGAGAGACATTCTGTAATGATTAATAAACCAATTATTTATAATCAAATAACCTTGCCTGGTATCTCAGGACTGAGTATGTCTGCACCCACACCGCCACCTGCCCCTGGCACTCCTTCTCTGTTACCTCTCTCGTGATGCTCCTCCCTCGCCATTCCCAACTTCATTTGCTCCCACCAGATTTACAATCTTGCGCTCCGCTTCATGGTGACAAATACAACACTGAGCAAAAGCCTTAGGCACCCTGGTTATACGTGTGCTTAAGATTTTTGCACTGTATTGAATGTCATGATATTAAACTTGATTCTAATTCTGATAAACTTTAATCAGTGAACGTGCAAATCAAATCACTTAGTTTTTCTCGTCAAAGCTACCAACAAGGAAACATCATCTGCCACAATGCAACTGGATAAGCTGGTCAAACTTTTTGTTGTATTTCAGTAGTCATGATTTTTTTTTAGTGGCTAGTGTTGGTATCAGGAAGTGATTTAAAATAAGTTTTTAAAAGGTCTGGTCACTTTGGTACTGGAAGTCTATCAAATGGTGGAAGTTAACAAATTTAACAATAGATGCCAGTGACATTAAACCTGGTTCTGATTCTGAAATGCTCTGCGTCTGCCAGCTCGTACTCTGTACCCATTCCACCCCCCACTTTATAAATATGGTTTCTTCCCTCTTTCTTTCAAGCCTTGACGGCGAAGGGTCTTGGTCAGAAACATCAACTATTTATTCCGCTTTCTAGAAACATAGAAAACCGACAGCGCAATACAGGCCCTTCGGCCTACAAAGCTGTGCCGAACATGTCCTTACCTCAGAAATTACCTGGGGCCCTCTATTTTCCTGAGCTCCACATACCTGTTCATATCCACCTCCACCACCCTTGCCAGCAGCCCATTCCACACCCTCACCAATTGCTGCGTTTAAAAAAAAAACAAAACTTACCCCTGACATCTCCTCTGTACCTACTTCCAAGCACCTTAAAACTGTGTCCTCTCGTGCTAGCCATTTCAGCCCTGGGAAAAAGCTTCTGACTATCCACATGATCAATGCCTCTCATCATCTTATACACCTCTCATCCCCCGTTGCTCCAAGGATAAAAGGCCGAGTTCACTCAACTTATTCTCGTAAGGCATGCTCCCCAATCCAGGCAACATCCTTTATAGTTGCTCAGTTCCTCCAGCATTTTATGTGCTTTGCTCAAGATTTCCAGCATCTGCAGAATTTCTTATGTTTATGCTAGAAATAATAAGCTGGACGAGACACATTATTTAAACACTGATGAAACAGTAAAATTAGAGTAGTAAGGGAGCATTGGTGGCGAGTCAGCATCTCTCCACAGATGTCGCCTGACCAGCTGAGTATTCCCAGCCTCTTTTTTTAGTGAAGTTTCAAGTATCTTCTATGCTTTGCTTGTCAACCAGAAACATTTACCAAAAACACAGCCTGACTACCTGAGAATTTTTATCATTTTCGGTCTTTAATTCAAATAAAAATGACTTTCAAATCTCTTGGAGTAACTGTGCACTTACAATTTTATGCTTTGTATTAAACCGTAGTTTGCAATATAATTTCTATAATTGCCCCGGACCTTGTTGAAAACCTGACAGTAACGATGCTGATTAATCTATATAAAAGAGAACTATTTCTTTATTAATAGTCATGAAACAGTAGTTTTATAATTACACACTGTCGAGTGAAATGGAAGATATTTATTAAATATGCAGTGATACTTTTAAAAAAAAAATGTTTTTCAGTTGTATTAATCTCTGTATTTAATGTTTTAATTACAGATTATTTTCCTTCTATTCCTGATTTCCCAAATTCCGGTGACAACTGCTTGTGGCCCATGGGAGTATGAAAATAATGGTGTCTGTTGTTCATTGTGTTCTCCAGGTAAGTGATGGCCAGTACTTTATACAATAATTATCTCAATGCCAACAGAATGCTTTTCATTAGCTTTCAAAAGTGGTGCAGCTATATTTTTACTTTAAAAAAAATGCCAGAAATGGATTTTAGTAAGGCTTTGACAAGTTCACTGAAGGGAGGTTCATCCAGAGATAACAATTCCACGGGATCCATGGTGAATTGGCTGTTTGGATTCAGAACTGGCCTGCCCATGGAGACAGGGTAGTAGTCAGTGGGACTTATTCTGGCTGGAGGTTTCTGATTAGTGGTGTTCTGCAGGGATCTGTACTTAGAACCCCTGCTGTTTGTGATACATATAAATGACCTATATGAAAACATAGATGGGTGGTTGGTAAGTTTGCAAATGATGCAAAGACCAGTGTTCTTGTGGATAGTGTAGGTGTCTGGCAAAGGGTACAGCAATATATAAACAGGTTGTAGATATGGGCACAGAAATGATCCAATGTGAAGTGATGCACTTCCGGAAATACAAAGAGACAATCCACTGTTACTGGCAAGACCATTAACAGTGTTGGTGGGTAGAAGGATTTGGGGCTTAAGTTCATAGCTCCCTGAAAGTGATTACAGGTTGATAGTGTGGTAAAGAAATCACATGGTATGCTTGCCTTTAATGTTGAGGAACTGAGTTGAAGAGTCGAGAAGTTATGTTGCAGCTGTATAAAATTCCAGTTAGGCCCCATCTAGAATATTGCATTGTTCTGGTTACCCTATTATGGGAAGGAGGGGGTGCAGAGAGGTTTACCAGGGTGCTGTCTGGCTTAGAGTGCATCTGCTATAGGAATAGGATTTGCTAGGTGCACGTATTTGCTGCACAAATCACTCTCTCACCTAGATGGGGTCAGTTGTGCTGTGAGGATTACATTCCTTGACTTCTCTAGTGCCTTTAACACCATCCAGCCCAAGATCTTAAGGCACAAACTAACGGAGATGGGAGTAGACTCTCACATGGTGGATTGGATAGTGGACTACTTGACAGATAGACCTCAGTATGTGCGGTTGGGAGACTGTAGGTCTGACACGGTGGTCAGCAGCACAGGGGCGCCGCAGGGAACCGTACTCTCTCCGGTCCTGTTCACCCTGTACACATCAGACTTCCAATATAACTCGGAGTCCTGCCATGTGCAGAAGTTCGCTGATGACACGGCCATAGTGGGATGTGTCAGGAATGGACAGGAGGAGGAGTATAGGAAACTGATACAGGACTTTGTGATATGGTGCAACTCAAACTACCTGCGTCTCAATATCACCAAGACCAAGGAGATGGTGGTGGACTTTAGGAGATCTAGGCCTCATATGGAGCCAGTGATCATTAATGGAGAATGTGTGGAGCAGGTTAAGACCTACAAGTATCTGGGAGTACAGTTAGACGAGAAGCTAGACTGGACTGCCAACACAGATGCCTTGTGCAGGAAGGCACAGAGTCGACTGTACTTCCTTAGAAGGTTGGCGTCATTCGATGTCTGTAGTGAGATGCTGAAGATGTTCTATAGGTCAGTTGTGGAGAGCGCCCTCTTCTTTGTGGTGGCGTGTTGGGGAGGAAGCATTAAGAAGAGGGACGCCTCACGTCTTAATAAGCTGGTAAGGAAGGCGGGCTCTGTCGTGGGCAAAGTACTGGAGAGTATAACATCGGTAGCTGAGCGAAGGGCGCTGAGTAGGCTACGGTCAATTATGGAAAACTCTGAACATCCTCTACATAGCACCATCCAGAGACAGAGAAGCAGTTTCAGCAACAGGTTACTATCGATGCAATGCTCCTCAGACAGGATGAAGAGGTCAATACTCCCCAATGCCATTAGGCTTTACAATTCTACCGCCAGGACTTAAGAACTTTTTTTAAATTTTTTTTTTAAAAGCTATTATTAATGCTTTTGAGATAGTGATTTAGATGCATACTGAGTTAAGTATTGTATGTAATTAGTTTTGCTACAACAAGTGTATGGGACATTGGAAAAAAAAGTTGAATTTCCCCATGGGGATGAATAAAGTATCTATCTATCTATCTATCTAGGCTGGACAAACTTGGGTTGTCTTCTCTGGAGCAGCAGAGGCTGAGGAAGATTTGAAAAAGGTTTCTAGGATTATAAGAGGCAATGATAGACAGCCGGTATC